>NW_025537235.1:0-38995 GCF_020615455.1 Coregonus clupeaformis | reverse complement strand
GTTACGGATACAGGTATCCTGTGTCCTGTGTTTTTCTCTCCTTCTGCCCTAATCACAGGTGTCCTGTATGTTCCTGATTGGTGGTCGTTGAGGTGTCTGATGATTGGACCAATCAGTGAACATTCCTGTGTATTGCACCACCTGTTACTCGTTTGTTCAATCACACATCCCATTTTATAAAAAAACCAAACTTGTGTGTGTTGCAAGAGAGAGAGATTTTTGCCCTATGTGAGTATGGACACGGTGGTGTCCTGTGTGTTGTGTACTCACTAAGTTGTTGGTTACCCTATTGGTAACTTTGTTAGAATCCATTTCTTTATGTGAGTGTGGATACTGTTGTGTCCTGTGTATTGTGTACGTACTTTATTGCTGATTACCCTGTTTTGTAGCTTTGTGTGTTTCTGGGAAGGGAGTTTAAGCTAGTTGCCCTTGTGGCGTACATTCCGTAGGAAGAAATCTGTCTAAAAACACTAGTTAGACCTGAGCGGACCACCCACTGTACTTTTTGTATGACTAGCAGTAGCCTACGCGGTTCTTCAGGCAGGCTAGATCAGTTTAGGGGGTTTTACACTATTGTTTCATTTCTTGGGTCCTGCTCAGCCCTTTTTCCCCAAACCTTTACCGTGTGTTTAGTAATAAACCATTTGTGTTTGATGGTAGTTCTGGTTGTTGTGTCACATTTGTTCTCACTGCTCCATGCCACACTACTAATTTGCATAATTTATGTTACGGGTCTCATGTCCATCCACCCTAGACGTTTAGAGCCACGGGGGTTCGTAACATAAAGTGGGGGCTCGTCTGGGATCCTATCTATCCCATGCTACTCATGCAAATTAGTCAGTGTCTGGTTCAGTGTTGAGCTTCGGCAGCTGTAACTACCTGTTTTTTTGTGGGTTCAGTAGTCGACTCGTGTTGCTAGTAGGATGCTACTTTTGAGTTGGAGGCATTTTTGGAAAACCCTACGTGGGGATTTTTGAGAATTGTCGTAGAGTGGATCTACAGGCTTTGGCTGACCACTTTTCTGTACCCATACCGAGGGGTTTAGTGAAAGCAGAAGTTAGGAAGTGTGCTAGCGATATTGTTAACGAGCGGGTGCTTGAGTTACCGCCGCCTGACCCTGCTGCTCCTGTAGGGGATGTGGTTGCTGATCCTGTAAGCCCATCAGTGTCTGAGGACGAGGCTAAGGCTCCAGCCACATTGCCCCGTTATGACCCACTCTCCCCACTGACTGGCAGTGATGCCAGGATCGATGTCCGCTCGACACGGCTCCAAATGGAGCGGAAGAGAGGGCACAGATCAGGCAAGACAAGCTGGAGATGCGTAAGCTAGAGGTAGAACTGGAACGCGTAGGTGATCAAGAACTGGAGATGCGTAGGGCTTGATCAAGAACTGGAGACGCGTAAGATGGAACTGGAGGTGCGTAAAATGGAACTGGAGGCAGAAACAGCGAGGTTAGTCTCTGCTCATACTTGCCTGCTAGTGAGCCATCCTCACCAGCTGTGTCATCTGCTACGTTTGATATTAGTAGGCAGATCACCTTGGTACCTGTGTTCAGGGAGTCAGAGGTTGATTCCTATTTCAGTGTTTTTGAACGGATAGCGGTAGCATTGAAATGGCCCGAAGAGGTATGGTGCCTATTACTTCAGTGTAAACTAACAGGTAAAGCCAAGAGGTTCTGGCAGCTACCTCTTGAAGACAGTTTGAATTATGAAGTGGTCAAAGCTACTGTTCTTCGTGCCTATGAGCTTGTTCCTGAGGCATATCGACAGAGATTTAGGTCTCATAAAAATTCTCCTACTCAGACTTATGTGGAGTTTGCTAGAGACAAAGGAAATCTGTTTGACAAATGGCACAGAGCTAGTGAGGTAACTATTTTTAACTCTCTACGGGAGTTAATCTTGTTAGAAGAGTTTAAAAATTGCTTACCGGGATTGTAGTTTATCTGAACGAACAGAAAGTATCCTCACTGTCGGAAGCGTCTGTATTGGCAGACGAGTTTGTGTTGACGCATAAGAGCGTGTTTTGAAGCTCAGTGCGGAGAGCAGGGCTGCGGAGTTGCTAACTTTTTAGTCCTAGTCGACCAGCCGTACATCCAGCGCCCAAAGATGTGCGTCACTGTTTCTATTGTCATAAGGTGGGACATATGGTTAATGATTGCTTTCAGCTGAAAGCACCAGCCGGGATGCCCCAGCACGCCAGCCGCCAACGGGTGTTGGGCTGATTCGTACGGTTGTAAGGCCGGAATCAGGACAGAGGCCTCATAGTGAATGTGGTTTGAAAGTCCCTGCCCCAGATCACAGTTATGAACCGTTCATTTTTGAGGGGTTTGTTTCTATATCGATGACGAGCGTCTCAGCGCCCAGTTAGAATCCTCAGAGATACTGGTGCGGCGCAGTGCGTTCATACTAGCTGATGTGTTGCCCTTGTCTAATAATACATATTGTGGTTCCAGTGTGTTAGTACAAGGAATTGAAATGGGATTTGTCCCAGTGCCATTGCACTTTGTGAACGTACACTCTGAGTTAGTCAGTGGATTGTTCAGAGTTGGCGTACGTCCTATGTTGCCAGTAAAGGTGTGACATTTATAATGGGCAACGATATTGCCGGAGGAAAGGTGATACCCGTATTGGAGGTATTGGATAAAAGTGACCAGTCTCTCTGAGGAGCTGGCACAGGGTTATCCAGATGTGTTCCCCCGCTTGTGCTGTCACACGTGCTCAAGCACGACAAGTGGGTGAAGTGATAGATTTGTCGAACACGATTCTATTCAGAGAGTGTGACCCAGAGGATAGTTCGGGTGCTACCTCCTGGTAAGCTGGTGCAGTCTGACCAACAGTCCAGAGAAAGGAAGAAGGATGTGGAACTTGTTGCTGAGGCAATACAGTTACCAGTTACTCGTGAGCAGCTGATCGCTAACCAACAGGTTGACATTAACCTGGCTAAATGTTTTTCTAGTGTTGTCTCAGAGGAGGAGCTAAAGAAGAAAAACATGGCATACTTCATTGATGGTAATCTCCTCATGCGTAAATGGACATCCCATGTTGCGCTGGCGGAGATTGGAATGCTGTTTACCAAATAGTGATTCCTACAGCCTTTCGACAAAAATGTTTTATCCTCGCTCATGATCACCAGTGGTCCGGACATCTGGGAGTCACCAAGACTTATGATCGAGTTTCGCGACATTTCTTTTGGCGGGTTTAAAACAAGATGTGGCTCAGTTCTGTCGGACTTGCCACATCTGTCAAGTAACTGGGAAACCGAACCAGGTTATTTCCCCGCGCCTCTTTGTCCCATACCGGCCATAGGTGAACCCTTCGAACATGTGATGGTTGATTGTGTTGGACCATTACCAAAAACAAAATCTGGTAACCAGTTTATGTTGACAATTATGTGTTAGCCACCAGGTACCCAGAGGCCATTCCTCTGCGAAGGATTACTGCTCGGTTGGTGAGTAAAGCGTTGATCAAATTCTTCTCAACTTTTGGATTACCTAAGGTGATACAAACTGATCAGGGTACGAATTTCCTTTCTACACTTTTCAAACAAGTGTTAAAATCCTTGTCAGTTACACACCGTGTGTCAAGCGCATATCACCCAGAGTCTCAGGGTGCGCCTGAACGTTGGCATCAGACCCTGAAGTCTATGCTCCGTAAATATTGCTTGGAATCTGAGAAAGATTGGGATGAGGGAGTTCCTCTAGTGTTGTTTGCTGTCCGTGAGACAGTACAGGAATCCCTAGGGTTCAGCCCAGCTGAACTGGTGTTTGGACACACCATGAGAGGACCTATGAAAGTCCTTAAGGATCAGTTTTTGTCACGAGTTGTGTGTGAAAGAAAATGTGTTGGACTACGTTAGTCGCTTTCAGTGAGCGCCTACATGCTGCCTGTGCTCTAGCAAAGGAGCGCTGTCTTCCCTCACAGAAACGGATGAAACGACACTATGACACACAGGCTGTTTCTCGTTCACTGCAGCCAGGTGACCGAAGTTCTTGTATTGTTGCCTGTGCCAGGAGCGTCATTGTCAGCACGTTTCTCTGGTCCTTATGTCATTGAAAAAGAAACTAACTGAAACTGACTACGTGATACAGACTCCTGATAGAAAACGCCAATCTCGTGTGTGCCACGTTAACATGTTGAAGACATACCACACCAGACCCGTCACTCAGGTAGACAGTCCAGAGAAACTGGCCGAGTCGGCTGTCTCTGTTGCTGCTACGGCTGTAGTGGGAGGTCATGTTAATGATGTGGACGGAGATGGTTTGGAGTTGCGCAATACTCAGCAGCAAGTGTGCTAGATTGCCCAATTCAGAGATGCTGCTGTCTCTCCCGTCAAGCCTGATTCATTTAACGGACAGACAGTCAGATGATATTGTGAGACTATTACACAGCTTTCCATGTCTTTTTAATGATGTTCCTACATGTACAAATGTGTTAGAACATGACATTAATGTTGGAAACGCTGCACCTATCAAGCAACATGCTTATCGTGTCAACGTCTCTAAGAGAAAGATAATGAGGGGTGAGGTCGGTTATTTGCTGGAGAATAACCTGGCTAGCCAAGTTCAAGTCCTTGGAGTTCTCCGTGCATTCTGGTTCCTAAACCTGATGGGACATCCAGATTATGTACGGACTATCGGAAAGTCAATGCTGTCACAATGCCCGACTCGTTCCCGTTACCCAGACTGGATGACTGTATTGATACTGTTGGTGCTGCTACTTATGTAACCAAACTAGATCTTCCTAAAAGGTTACTGGCAGGTGCCATTAACCCCACGTGCCTCCGACATCTCTGCCTTTGTGACCCCAGATCACTTCCTACAATATGCTGTCATGGCATTTGGGATGCGGAACGCACCAGCCACTTTCCAACGCCTGGTTAACACAGTATTGGCTGGAGTTCCTAATTGTAGTGCTTACCTGGATGATCTGGTCATTTATTCAACTGAGTGGTCTGATCATGTTAAAACTCTAAGGGTAGTGTGTGAACGTCTAGCAACCGCTTCTCTAACCCTGAACTTAGCAAAGTGCGAGTTTGGGAAGGCCACTGTTACTTATCTTGGTAAACAGGTCGGCCATGGTCAGGTGCGCCCTGTAGATGCCAAGGTCTCAGCTATAAACGCATTTCCCGCACCTACCACCAGAAGAGAGCTACGCCGTTTTTTAGGGATGGTTGGCTACTACCGTAGTTTCTGTAAAAATTTCTCTCGGTAGTTGCTCCATTAACGGATTTGCTCAGTCCGGCGAGAAAATGTGTATGGTCTGAAGATTGTTGTACTGCTTTCAACACTGCTAAAGCACTCTTGTGTAGTACTCCTGTTCTTGCTGCGCCAGATTTTGAACGGCCGTTTAAACTGGAGGTAGATGCAAGTGCCAGAGGTGCTGGTGCTGTTCTACTGCAGCAAGACCAGAGTGGAGTGGACCATCCTGTCTGTTATTTTTCACGGAAATTTAACAAATGTCAGACAAACTATTCCACCATTGAACAAGAAGCTCTAGCTTTGTTGTTAGCTCTGCAGTACTTTGAAGTTATGTTGGTTCCAGTGCATTACCAGTGATAGTGTATACTGATCATAACCCCTTAGTTTTTCTCCACCGGATGTACAACCAGAACCAACGCCTTATGCGTTGGGCACTTGTCGTGCAAAATTATAATTTGGAGATCCGCCACAAAAAGGGGGTTGGATAATGTGTTGGCAGATGCTTTGTCTCGTGTGTAATGATCTAGGTTTTTTTGTTATCCCGGCAGGATGATTGGTGAATTTGGGTGTTGTGATAGACGTGTGTCGCAAACCATTGTGGTTTGCTCTTTTAAGGGTGGGAGTGTTACGGATACAGGTATCCTGTGTCCTGTGTTTTTCTCTCCTTCTGCCCTAATCACAGGTGTCCTGTATGTTCCTGATTGGTGGTCGTTGGGGTGTCTGATGATTGGACCAATCAGTGAACATTCCTGTGTATTGCACCACCTGTTACTCGTTTGTTCAATCACACATCCCATTTTATAAAAACCAAACTTGTGTGTGTTGCAGAGAGAGAGATTTTTGCCCTATGTGAGTATGGACACGGTGGTGTCCTGTGTGTTGTGTACTCACTAAGTTGTTGGTTACCCTATTGGTAACTTTGTTAGAATCCATTTCTTTATGTGAGTGTGGATACTGTTGTGTCCTGTGTATTGTGTACGTACTTTATTGCTGATTACCCTGTTTTGTAGCTTTGTGTGTTTCTGGGAAAAGGGAGTTTAAGCTAGTTGCCCTTGGGCGTACATTACCCGTAGGAAGAACTCTGTCTAAAAACACTAGTTAGACCTGAGCGGACCACCCACTGTACTTTTGTATGACTAGCAGTAGCCTAGCGGTTCTTTAGGCAGGCTAGATCAGTTTAGGGGTTTTACACTATTGTTTCATTTCTTGGGTCCTGCTCAGCCCTTTTTCCCAAACCTTTACCGTGTGTTTAGTAATAAACCATTTGTGTTTGACGGTAGTTCATGGTTGTTGTGTCACATTTGTTCTCACTGCTCCATGCCACCTACTAATTTGCATAATTTATGTTACGGGTCTCATGTCCATCCACCCTAGACGTTTAGAGCCACGGGGTTCGTAACAATATCTACCTCCATCACTCCAGTATCCCTGTCCCCTTACCCCTATACATATCTACCTCCATTACTCCAGTATCCCTGTCCCCTTACCCCTATACATATCTACCTCCATCACTCCAGTATCCCTGTCCCCTTACCCCTATACATATCTACCTCCATCACTCCAGTATCCCTGTCCCCTTACCCCTATACATATCTACCTCCATCACTCCAGTATCCCTGTCCCCTTACCCCTATTCATATCTACCTCCATCACTCCAGTATCCCTGTCTCCTTACCCCTATACATATCTACCTCCATCACTCCAGTATCCCTGTCTCCCTTACCCCTTATACATATCTACCTCCATCACTCCAGTATCCCTGTCCCCTTACCCCTATACATATCTACCTCCATCACTCCAGTATCCCTGTCTCCTTACCCATATACATATCTACCTCCATCACTCCAGTATCACTGTCTCCTTACCCCTATACATATCTACCTCCATCACTCCAGTATCCCTGTCTCCTTACCCCTATACATATCTACCTCCATCACTCCAGTATCCCTGTCTCCTTACCCCTATACATATCTACCTCCATCACTCCAGTATCCCTGTCTCCTTACCCCTATACATATCTACCTCCATCACTCCAGTATCCCTGTCTCCTTACCCCTATACATATCTACCTCCATCACTCCAGTATCCCTGTCTCCTTACCCCTATACATATCTACCTCCATCACTCCAGTATCCCTGTCCCCTTACCCCTATACATATCTACCTCCATCACTCCAGTATCCCTGTCCCCTTACCCCTATACATATCTACCTCCATCACTCCAGTATCCCTGTCTCCTTAACCTATACATATCTACCTCCATCACTCCAGTATCCCTGTCCCCTTACCCCTATACATATCTACCTCCTCACTCCAGTATCCCTGTCTCCTTACCCCTATACAGTGGGGAAAAAAAGTATTTAGTCAGCCACCAATTGTGCAAGTTCTCCCACTTAAAAAGATGAGAGAGGCCTGTAATTTTCAACATAGGTACACGTCAACTATGACAGACAAATTGAGATTTTTTTTTCCAGAAAATCAGATTGTAGGATTTTTAATGAATTTATTTGCAAATTATGGTGGAAAATAAGTATTTGGTCACTTACAAACAAGCAAGATTTCTGGCTCTCACAGACCTGTAACTTCTTCTTTAAGAGGCTCCTCTGTCCTCCTCTCGTTACCTGTATTAATGGCACCTGTTTGAACTTGTTATCAGTATAAAAGACACCTGTCCACAACCTCAAACAGTCACACTCCAAACTCCACTATGGCCAAGACCAAAGAGCTGTCAAAGGACACCAGAAACAAAATTGTAGACCTGCACCAGGCTGGGAAGACTGAATCTGCAATAGGTAAGCAGCTTGGTTTGAAGAAATCAACTGTGGGAGCAATTATTAGGAAATTGAAGACATACAAGACCACTGATAATCTCTCCTCGATCTGGGGCTCCATGCAAGATCTCACCCCATGGGGTCAAAATTATCACAAAAACGGTGAGCAAAAATCCCAGAACCACACGGGGGACCTAGTGAATTACCTGCAGAGAGCTGGGACCAAAGTAACAAAGCCTACCATCAGTAACACACTACGCCGCCAGGGACTCAAATCCTGCAGTGCCAGACGTGTCCCCCTGCTTAAGCCAGTACATGTCCAGGCCCGTCTGAAGTTTGCTAGAGTGCATTTGGATGATCCAGAAGAGGATTGGGAGGAATGTCATATGGTCAGATGAAACCAAAATATAACTTTTTGGTAAAAAATCAACTCGTCGTGTTTGGAGGACAAAGAATGCTGAGTTGCATCCAAAGAACACCATACCTACTGTGAAGCATGGGGTGGAAACATCATGCTTTGGGGCTGTTTTTCTGCAAAGGGACCAGGACGACTGATCCGTGTAAAGGAAATAATGAATTGGGCCATGTATCGTGAGATGTTGAGTGAAAACCTCCTTCCATCAGCAAGGGCATTGAAGATGAAACGTGGCTGGGTCTTTCAGCATGACAATGATCCCAAACACACCGCCCGGGGCAACGAAGGAGTGGCTTCGTAAGAAGCATTTCAAGGTCCTGGGTGGCCTGGCCAGTCTCCAGATCTCAACCCCATAGAAAATCTTTGGAGGGAGTTGAAAGTCTGTGTTGCCCAGCGACAGCCCCAAAACAGCACTGCTCTAGAGGAGATCTGCATGGAGGAATGGGCCAAAATACCAGCAACAGTGTGTGAAAACCTTGTGAAGACTTACAGAAAACGTTTGACCTGTGTCATTGCCAACAAAGGGTATATAACAAAGTATTGAGAAACTTTTTGTTATTGACCAAATACTTATTTTCCACCATAATTTGCAAATAAATTCATTAAAAATCCTACAATGTGATTTTCTGGATTTCTTTTTCTCATTTTGTCTGTCATAGTTGATGTGTACCTATGATGAAAAGTACAGGCCTCTCTCATCTTTTTAAGTGGGAGAACTTTCACAATTGGTGGCTGACTAAATACTTTTTTCCCCCACTGTACATATCTACCTCCATCACTCCAGTATCCCTGTCTCCTTACCCCTATACATATCTACCTCCATCACTCCAGTATCCCTGTCTCCTTACCCCTATACATATCTACCTCCATCACTCCAGTATCCCTGCACATGTTACTATGGCATTGGATCTGACTTTTTAAATATTTCCTGTAAATAGTATACTAACTTACTTTGTATATTTCATATTCTTGTTTCTGGTGTGTTTTTTTTCTAGTAATACGTTGTTATTGATTATTGCATTGTTGAGTTTTGAGTTTGCAAGAAAGGCATTTCACTGTACTTGTGCATGTGACATTAAAACTTGAAACGCGCACACACACACACACACACACACACAAACACACACACAAACACACACACACACACCTCTTTCTCCTCCTATAGCTTCCAGACCTGCTGTTGCAATAAAACAACACCTCCTGTAACCAGGGATTCTGTCTCCTAGCAACAGACCAAGTCCCCTCCCATTCACCTGTCCTGACCAGGGGAAGAGAGAGAGGGAGGAGGCTTTAAAGGGGGCCTACCTCTCACCAGTACGCCTTTCACCTATCAGCTCCTCTCATCTTCCAAAGGGATGCAAAACCTCTCCGGAGAGGAAGGAGGGAAGCAGCTGCTCACTATAGTCAGATCCTACTGCGACTCCCCTCAGCCTGTGGACTATTAAGTCTAGGTGGGTTAGGAAGGACAGGGTGAGGCCATGGCCAACTCAGCTCTGGAGATCATTGGTTTGTTGCTGTCTCTCATCGGTCTGATCGGGACGGCTGCCAGCACGGGGATGCCCATGTGGCGCGTGACGGCCTTCATCGGAGAGAACATCATCGTCTTCGAGACGCGCTACGAGGGTCTGTGGATGAACTGCTTCAGACAGGCCAACATCAGGATGCAGTGTAAGGTGTACGACTCCCTCCTGGCTCTGCCTCCAGACCTGCAGGCGGCCAGGGGGTCTGATGTGCTGTGCCTTGGCCCTGGGAGGGTAGGGCTGCTCATCTCTCTCCTGGGGTTACAGTGCACCGCCTGCATCCAGGACAACGACCGGGCCAAACGCACGGTGCTCATCATCGCCGGCAGCATGATCCTCGGGGCCTGCGTCTCGCGTCATCATCTCAGTCTCCTGGACGGGTCACGCCATCATCCGTGACTTCTACAACCCCCTGCTGATCGATGCCCAGCGCAGGGAGCTGGGAGAGGCTCTCTACATCGGATGGGTCTCCTCTGCCTTCCTCTTCGCGGCGGCTGCATGTTCTGCTGCTGTAACATCAAAGAGGATAAAGGCCAGACAGGTATATGTACTCCAGGAACAGCCCTAGTCAATACACGTCTTACCCCCTCAGCCACAGTACCAGCCACAGCCTCAACAACTACTGCAGCCCCAGTCTCTAGAGAGGCAGCCGTCCAATCACAGCTACCCGGCTCCAACCACCACCCCTCCAGGTACCCCTCGGTACGCAGCGCTGAGGCTTACCTCTGAACGTTGAGACTAAGGGAGGGGAAAGGGACTGGGTGTGAGGAACTGCAACGGACCTGACTGAGATGTGTTCTTATGGGTTTGAAAGAAGCATTTCATTTGTTAAAAAAAATTACATTTCAGCTTGAGTAAGAGACTAAATGATGGAATACATTTAACTGTGAAATCACAAAGAGAGGATTTGGAGGAACCCTTTAATCGTAAAAATTATCAAGATGCATTTCAGTTGAGAAAAAAACGTGTCTATTGGATTTGTTTGTAAGAAAGCTGTTTAAAGATATTAAATACACTTATAGTCGATGAACTGTGAACTCAGGAGAGGACTTTGAGTGACCCTTAATCCAAATAATCATCCTTTGTTTCAAGTTTTTATATGCTCATATTGTACTTTGTATTGGTGGGGTGCATAAGGACACGTTTTTATAATGACGTCCCTTAAGATGATTTGTGTGAATATACCTTGGTGTTGATGTTGTTGTGTGGAAAAGAATATGGCACCTCAACAAACCTGCCAAGAGAGGGCCGCCCACCAAAAGTCACAGACCAGGAAAGGAGGGCATTAATCAGAGAGGCAACAAAGAGACCAAAGATAACCCTGAAGGAGCTGCAAAGCTCCACAGCGGAAGATTGGAGTATCTGTCCATAGGACCACTTTAAGCCGTACACTCACAGAGCTGGGCTTTACTGAAGAGTGGCAAGAAAAAAGCCATTGCTTAAAGAAAATAATAAGCAAACATGTTTGGTGTTCGCCAAAAGGAATGTGTGAGACTACCCAAACATATGGAAGAAGGTACTCTGGTCAGATGAGATGAAAATTTAGCTTTTTGTCCATCAAGGAAACACTATGTCTGGCTACAAACTCAACACCTCTCATCACCCGAGAACACCATCCCCACAGTGAAGCATGGTGGTGGCAGCATCATGCTGTGGGGATGATTTTCATCGGCAGGGACTGGGAAACTGGTCAGAAATAAAGGAATGATGGATGGCGCTAAGTACAGGAAATTATTTAGGGAAACCTGTTTCAGTCTTCCAGAGATTTGAGACTGGGACGGAGGTACACCTTCCAGCAGGACAATGACCCTAAGCATACCGCTAAAGCAACACTCCGAGTGGTTTAAGGGAAACATTTAAATGTCTTGGAATGGCCTAGTCAAAGCCCAGACCTCAATCCAATTGAGAATCTGTGGTATGACTTAAAGATTGCTGTACACCAACGGAACCCATCCAACTTGAAGGAGCTGGAGTAGTTTTGCCTTGAAGAATGGGCCAAAATCCCAGTGGCTAGATGTGCCAAGCTTATAGAGACATACCCCAAGAGACTTGCAGCTGTAATTGCTGCAAGGCGACTCTACAAAGTATTGACTTTGGGGGGGGTGGTGAATAGTTATGTGCCGCTCAAGTTTTCTGTTTTTCTTTCTTGTTTGTTTCACAATAAAAAATATTTTGCATCTTCAAAGTGGTAAGCATGTTGTGTAAATCAAATGATACAAACCCCCAAAAAATCAATTTTAATTCCAGGCTGTAAGGCAACAAAATGGGAAAAATGCCAAGGGGGGTGAATACTTTCGCAAGTCACTGTATGATGAGAAAGCAGCCAAGTCGTACATGGGCTCGCCCACACAACGCCATACACATGGTCTGCGGTTGTGAAGCCAGTTGGACGTACTGCCAAATTCTCTAAAATGACATTGGCTTATGGTAGAGAAATTAACATTCAATTATCTGGCAACAGCTCTGGTGGACATTCCTGAAGTCAACATGCCAATTGCACGCTCCCTCAAAACTTGAGACATCTGTGGTATTGTATTGTGGGACAAAGCTGCACATTTTAGAGTGGCCTTTTATTGTCCCCAGCACAAGGTGCACCTGTGTAATGGTCATAATGTTTAATCAGCTTCTTGATATGCCACACCTGTCAGGTGGATGGATTATCTTGGCAAAGGAGAAATGCTCACTAACAGTGATGTGAACAAATTTGTGCACAAAATTTGAGATAAATACGCTTTTGTGCGTATGAAAAATGTCTGGAATCTTTCAGCTCATGAAAAATGGGACCAACACTTTACATGTTGCATTTATATTTTTGTTCAGTGTAAATCTTTTGAAGATTTGAAAATGAGGAGGAAATACTTGTTACCATTACTACAGGTTTATCTCTGATTATCCTAACTGAGAACCAGTCATTACTACAGGTTTTATCTCTGATCATCATGATGTCAGAGAATGGTTTATTCTCAACCAGTTCCTGTCCTCTCTCGTGGAGTATTGGGTTTTAGAATAATGGGTTTAGAATTTTGTGTTTAGAAGGTTGGGTATCTTTTGTTTTCAGTGGAAATGTACCTGAACGCAACAGCCCAAACCAGTCTGGTCCTAACTAACTCACACACACACACACAAACACACACACACACACACACACACACACACACACACACACACACACCATGATGCAAATCTATCTAGCCAGATAGTATCATGTCAGGGAAGACAGAAAGGAATGACTACAGAGCTCACAACTCCTGAGGCAACAGATGCAGACAGAACATACAGAACATACTGAACATACTGAACATACAGAACATACTGAACATACTGAACATACAGAACATACTGAACATACAGAACATACTGAACACACTGAACATACAGAACATACAGAACACACTGAACACACTGAACATCCAGAACATACTGAACATACTGAACATACAGAACATACTGAACATACAGAACATACAGAACATACTAGAACACACTGAACATCCAGAACATACAGAACATACTGAACACACTGAACATACAGAACATACAGAACATCCAGAACATCCAGAACATACTGAACATACTGAACATACAGAACATACTGAACATCCAGAACATACTGAACATCCTGAACACACTGAACATCCAGAACATACAGAACATCAGAACATACTGAACATACTGAACATACTGAACATACAAAACATACTGAACATACTGAACATACAGAACATACTGAACATACTGAACATACAAAACATACTGAACACACTGAACATACAGAACATACTGAACACACTGAACATACAGAACATACAGAACATACTGAACATACTGAACATACAGAACATACAGAACATACTGAACATACAGAACATACAGAACATACTGGAACACACTGAACATACAGAACATACAGAACATACTGAACATACGGAACATACAGAACATACAGAACATACTGAACATACAGAACATACTGAACATACAGAACATACAGAACATACTGAACATACTGAACATACTGAACACACTGAACATACAGAACATACAGAACATACTGAACACACTGAACATACAGAACATACAGAACATACTGAATATACTGAACATACAGAACATACTGAACATCCAGAACATACAGAACATACTGAACACACTGAACATACAGAACATACTGAACATCCAGAACATACTGAACATACTGAACACACTGAACATCCAGAACATACTGAACACAATGAACATACAGAACATACAGAACATACTGCACATACGAACATACTGAACATACTGAACATACAGAACATACTGAACATACTGAACATACAGAACATACTGAACACACTGAACATACAGAACATACTGAACACACTGAACATACTGAACATACAGAACATACTGAACATACTGAACATACTGAACATCCAGAACATACTGAACATACAGAACATACTGAACATCTAGAACATCCAGAACATACTGAACATACTGAACACACTGAACATCCAGAACATACTGAACACACTGAACATACAGAACATACAGAACATACTGAACATACTGAACATACTGAACACACTGAACATACAGAACATACAGAACATACTGAACACACTGAACATACTGAACATCCAGAACATACAGAACATACTGAACACACTGAACATACAGAACATACAGAACATCCAGAACATACAGAACATACTGAACATACTGAACATACAGAACATACTGAACATCCAGAACATACTGAACATACTGAACACACTGAACATCCAGAACATACTGAACACACTGAACATACAGAACATACAGAACATACTGAACATACTGAACATACAGAACATACTGAACACACTGAACATACAGAACATACAGAACATACTGAACACACTGAACATACAGAACATACAGAACATACTGAACATACTGAACATACAGAACATACTGAACATACAGAACATACAGAACATACTGAACACACTGAACATCCAGAACATACTGAACATACTGAACATACTGAACATACTGAACACACTGAACATACGGAACATACTGAACATACTGAACATACAGAACATACTGAACATACAGAACATACAGAACATACTGAACATAGAACATACTGAACATACAGAACATACTGAACATATTTGCACTGCCCCCACCCCATCCTTTTACGCTGCTGCTACTCTGTTGCAATTATTTATGCATAGTCACTTTAACTCTACCCACATGTAGATATTACCTCAACTACCTCAACTAGCCGGTGCCCCTTTATTGACTCTGCACCGGTAACCCCCTGTATATATAGCCTCCCTACTGTTATTTTATTTTACTTCTGCTCTTTTTTTCTCAACACTATTTTTGTTGTTGTTTTATTTTACTTTTTATAAAAAATAAATAAATGCACTGTTGATTAAGGGCTGTAAGTAAGCATTTGCACCTGTTGTATTCGCGCATGTGTCTAATGACGTTTGATTTGATTTGATTTGATACCCACAACCAGAGTACAGAGGTAGGAGTAGAGGAAGAGGGAAGCTGGGGTAATAGATGATGTAATTCAGGAAGTTAATTGAAACTTAATTCATGAATTGTATTCAAATACAAACTGTGTAGTTGTAAACTTTTCAAATCTGAGGTGCTGAAGTGTTTTGTTTTTGGGTCAGCAGACTCCTCCCCTAAAAACTCTATCAGTCAGCAAGATCAGTCGTTTTCCCAGAATCCCTTGTAAAACAGGATCCAGTCAGGAGATTAAACTGAGCCCGAATAGACGGTGTGTGTCAGCCATGGCAGCTACACACACACACACAGACATACACACACGCACATACACACAATCACAGACATACACACACGCACGCACATACACACACACTTCAAGATGGCTCCGTACTGGATGGCCTCCATTTCAATCTCTGACCCAACTTTGCTATTTTATGATTATTTTTGTTGTTTATTTTTACTTTATTGTCACAAAAATATATCCGCTATTATCTTACAACCGACAAGAACTCTTGAACATCAGATCGGCAGTTACTCAGTTACCCAATTCGGCTTCTCACTTCGACTCATCTGTCCTTGTCACGGTTTCGATTACTACGGAGATTTATCCGGGGTTTTGGACAGTGGCAGCTCCCATAACGTCTCTTCTGAAGGGGGGTCCGCGCGCTTGCAATGGTCTGCTGAGGCGGACAGGGCATTTGGGAGACTGAAGGACCTGTTTTACTTCGGCTCGGTGCTGGCGCATCCGGACCCCGCTTTACCATTTCAGGTAGAGGGTGGAGCCACGTCAGCGGTTTGGTGCCGTACTATCGCAACGGTCCGCACGCCACCTAAACTCCGCCCCTGTGCTTTTTGCTCGAAGAAGCTCAGCCCAGCGGAGCGAAAGTATGACGACTGGGGACAGGGAGCTGTTAGCTCGTGGTACAGGCCCTAAAGGTGTGGGAGGCATTGGCTTGAGGGGCTCAACACCCTTTTCTCATTTTGACTGACCACCGTAACCTGGAGTACATCCGGGCAGCTAGGAGATTGAACCCTCGTCAGGCTCAGTGGAACATGTTTCTAGCCCGGTTCGTATTTAAAATCACGTACATCCCTGGGTCCTAGAACGGTAAGGCAGACGCCCTGTCCCGGCGGTATGACACAGAGGAGAGGTCCGTTGAGCCCACTCCCATACTGCCGGAGTCTTGTCTGGTGGCACCGGTAGTGTGGGAGGTCGATACGAAAATCGAGCGGGCGTTATGTACCGACCCTAGTCCTCCACAGTGTCCTGTGGGTGGACGTCACGTTCGCTCGAGGTTCGGGATCGACTGATTTATTGGGCTCACGCGTCCCCCTCCTCTGGACATCCAGGTATTGGCCGGACAGTGCACTGCCTTAGCGCTAGGTACTGGTGGCCAACGTTGCTAGGATGTGAGGGTTTATGTTGTCTCCTCCTGCTCGGTGTGCGCCCAGTGTAAGGCGCCTAGACACCTGCCCAAGGGAAGTTACAACCCCTGCCCGTTCCCTAACGACCTAGTTTCACCTCTCGGTGGATTTCGTTACAGACCTTCCCCCTCTCAGGGGAATACCACTATACTGGTCGTTGTGGATCGGTTTCTCTAAGGCCTGTCGTCTCCTCCCAATGCCGGGTCTCCCTACTGCCCTACACGGACCGCTGAGGCACTATTCACCCACGTCTTTCGGCACTACGGGTACCCGAGGATATAGTGTCTGATCGAGGTCTCCAGTTCACCTCCAGAGACTGGAGGGCGTTCATGGAGCGCTTGGGGGTCTCGGGTGAGCCTTACCTCGGGGTACCACCCGAGAGCAATGGGCAGGTAGAACGAGTGAACCAGGATGTGGGTAGGTTTCTGAGATCGTATTGCCAGGGCCGGCCGGAGGAGTGGGCGAGGGTATATCCCCTGGGCAGAGATGGCACAGAACTCTCTCCGCCACTCCTCCACCAACCTAACCCTTTCATGTGTGTTAGGGTACCAGCCGGTTCTGGAACCACTGGCATCAGAGCAGATCGAGGCCCTGCGGTGGATGAGTGGGTGCCGGCGGAGGAGACGTGGAACGCTGCACACGTCCATCTGCAGCGGGCCATCCATCGACAAAGGCGGCGCCGATCTCCACCGCAGTAGGGTCCGGTGCACGCACCTGGAGATCGAGTCTGGCTCTCGACCAGAAACCTGCCCCTCCGCCTGCCCTGCCGGGAAGCTGGGTCGGCGGTTTGTGGGGCCTTTTAAAGTCCTGAGGAGACTGAACGAGGTGTGTTACAGGTTACAACTGCTCAGTGATTATCACGTTAACCCCTCGTTCCCATGTGTCTCTTCTCAGGCCGGTGGTAGCTGGTCCACTCCAGGACTGTGAGATTGAGAGACTCCTCCGCCTCCCACTGGACATCGAGGGGCTCCGGCGTACACAGTTTGGTCCATCTTGGATTCGAGACGTCGGATGGGGGGTCTCCAATATCTCGTGGAGTGGGAGGGGTACGGCCCGGAGGAACGGTGCTGGGTGCCGAGGAGGGACATCTTAGACCCGTCTCTCTGACTGAGTTCCACCGTGGTCATCCCACGCGCCCTGCTCCCGCGTCCTCCTGGTCGTCCCGAGGCCGGGGTCGGCGCCACGGCTGGGCCGCAGCGTTAAGGGGGTACTGTCACGGTTTCGGCCGAGGCTGCTCCTCCTCCTTGCTCGGGCAGGCTATGGTCGTCGTCCCAGAGTACTAGCTGCCACCGTTGTATGTTATCGATGTTTGTTTGGTTTTGTCTTCTTTGTACACCTGTTTCCTTTTAGTGTTAATTATGTCTCCTATAAGTTTCTCGTTTTGTTAGTTGTGTGTTGTGTGTAATTGTTCCGCCTGTCTTTTCGGTGTCGCTCGTTTTTGCTATTTGTATGTTCAGGACAGTCGCACTGTATTTCGTGTGCTATAGTATTTAGGTGTTTTCGCACTGCTGCGTAATCGTTTCAGCCTCCCGATTAGTTGAGGCCCAGTGTTATTATTTTTTCGTTTAGTAAAGTCCTGTTGGACGAGCTTCTGTGTTTGACTCCTACCACCACATCCACATCAGCCGTTCTGACAGTCCTGGGCTCTCTATAATTCTAACCCAATTTTCCGGCTACCCAAGAGGAAAAGCCGATGTTACAGAGGCAAGAGTGGGGATCCTGGGTGAGATTAAGGCAAAGGAAAACCGGCCACCTCTTCCCTCCATTCTCCTAGCTAATGTACTGTCACTTGATAATAAAATGGATGACCTCTGATCGCGGATTTGCTACCAAAGGGACTCTCGGAACTGCAATATTGTCTTTGCTTTTCAGAAACATGGCTCTCGGACAAGATACCCCCTCACGGCTATCCAACTCGATGGATTCTCCATTCTCCGGGCGGACAGGACAGTGGAGTCGGGAAATCGAGGGGGGAGGGGTTTGCCTCTTCACCAACTCCAACTGGTGTGCTAATTCCAGCGCGGTGGAAGTGTCTACCACTGCTCACCCGTCTTGAATACCTGATGGTCAAATGCAGACCCTTCTACCACCTCGAGGAGTTTTCAGCTGTTATCGTGACTGTTGTATACATTCCACCACAAGACAATAAATAGAACAAGCTGGCACTTAACGAACTGTACGAAGGCTATAAACAAGCGGAAACCTTAACGAACTGTACGAGGCTATAAAACAAGCAGAAACCTTAACGAACTGTACGAGGCTATAAACAAGCAGGAAACCTTAACGAACTGTACGAGGCTATAAACAAGCAGGAAACCTTAACGAACTGTACGAGGCTATAAACAAGCAGGAAACCTTACTTGAACTGTCACGCAGGGCTATAAACAAGCAGGAAACCTTAACGAACTGTACGAGGCTATAAACATCCAGAGGCTGCTTTTTTTGGTTGCCTGTGATTTTAATTCTGCGTCATTAAGTCACGTGACGCCAACTTCCATCAACACGTCTCCAATCAATCTTCTACCCACAAGCCCCTCCCTCAAAGCAGATCATGACTCCGTACTGTAACAGGAAGTACCCGTGACTCTCTCCGTTGAGAAATGGTCACCAATGGACTGCTTTGCTAGCGCTGATGGGAATATGTTTCGAGACTCCGCTGATAACACCGACGAGCTAACCACCTCCGTCACCGGCTTCGGTTAGGAAAAACGCATCGGCGACGTTGTCCCCACGGTGATGGTTTGCTGCTTCCCCAATAAAAAGCCCTGGGTTAACACCGAGTTGGCGCTAAACTAAAGAGCAGAGCTACCACACAGAGAGCTATTGCAGCCAACCCTGATGCTTCTGCCAAGACAGGATCAAGTACAAGAAGTCCCGCATGACCTCCAGCGAGAATCATCAAACAGCAAAAGGACAATATAGGAATCAGGTGGAATCATATTACACAGGCTCAGACGCCCCAGAGGCTACAGTCCATTCCGAGGTCGCAAAGAAGGTGCGACAGTGCCTCTTCTCCCGCTCAGGAGGTCTGAAAAGTTTGGCATGGGGCCCTCAAATCCTCAAAAAGTTCTACAGCTGTACCACTGAGAGCATATTGACCGGCTGCATCACTGCTTGGTATGGCAACAGCACCGCCCTCTATCGCATGGCCGCCTACAGAGGGTGGTGCGGACAGACCAGAACCTCACTGGGGCCGAGCTCCATGTCATCCAGGACCTCTGTATCAGGCGGTGTGAAAGAAGGCCCGGAGAATCGTCAAAGACTCCAACCACCCAAGCCATGGGACTATTTTCTCTGCTGCCTATGGTCAGCGGTACCGTGCATCACGTCTGACACCAACAGGCTCTAGAGACAGCTTCTATCCCCAAGACATAAGACTGATAAATAGACAAAATAATAAACAAAATAGCTACACAGACGATCTGAGTTATACCTTGTATCTTGGTATTGATGGGGGTGTATAAGGACACACTCACAAGGCCCTACACACTCTCACACACACTGTCACTCCAACACACACTCACTCACACATAATATACACCCCGCGCACCCACTCACATACAAGCTGATGCTACTCTGTTTATCGTATATATATTCTGTTGCCTAGTAACCTTACCCCCCTATACATATCTACCTCCATCACTCCAGTATCCCTGTCTCCTTACCCCCTATACATATCTACCTCCATCACTCCAGTATCCCTGTCTCCTTACCCCTATTCATATCTACCTCCATCACTCCAGTATCCCTGTCCCTTACCCCTATTCTATATCTACCTCCCATCACTCCAGTATCCCTGTCTCCTTACTCCCTATACATATTGTGATGTCACGAGAGGCTACACAGCTTTCAGCGAGTTGTGTAGTCCACGTTGCAGCTAGTGGCCTACCCAGCAAACAGTCCTTCCAAATGTCTCTCTACGTATTTCCACAGGTGCATATATCCAAAGGTGAGTATTCCCAAGGCAAGTATCTCCAAATCCTTATATTCCCTCATGGAAGTGGACGTGCAGCACTCTTGTCCTCCAGCGAGCCCAGGTTGGAGACTGTGTCTCTTCACTTCCCAAACCTTCCAGCTCATCAGCTCCTGATTGGTTTCAGCTGCGTGGGAAGATTGGCCATAGAGGGTTGGAGTTCCCAACTCATACCAGCAGATGGAGCCATAGCTGTCTGGGTTTGCAGCCATCCTCAGGGGGATGTAACGTCCCTCCAGGACACAGCCTCTCGTGACATCACACATCCCCCTCTCGGGACCGCGTCCTCGTCGGGTAAAGGCAGCGAAGAAGGCATCACGCCGGGAGGGGCGTCCGCATTGCCGTGGTGCTTGCCAGCCCTGTGGACAACAGAAAAAGTTAAACGGTTGCAAGCTCAAAAACCATCTGGTTACTCTACTGTTTGATTCCTTGTTCTTGGCCATCCACTGCAGAGGGGGCGTGATCAGATACCACCATGAAACGCCGGCCCAGGAGATAGAACCGAAGGGACTCCAGGGCAAACGTTTTCAAATGAGGTAATATCATAACCCAAGGCATGAGGGCTATTGACAAATGGTGAGCTTTGCAACGTTCTTTCTGTTGTCTGACTGTGCTCCTCTAATGGGCATGGCGTGTGCTATGCCGTGCCTTCCCGGCGAGAGGCGATCGAAGAGATGTGTGATAATCGCGAGCTGTGTCCGCAGGCGTTACATCTGAATGACAAACAGACGCGCAGCTCCATCTACTGGTATGATAACTCAACCTCTATGTAATCACTTCCGCGCTGTGAAGCAATCGAAACTGAAGATTTGGGAAGTGACGGTCTCCAGCCGCCGTTCCATTGAAGTGCTGCGCGTCCTCCATGAAGAACCCTATGGATTTGGTCTGCCTTTGAAAATATCACCTTTAGTGCTCTGTGAAAATGCGTGGTGACTAAAACTGTTGCGTAACTCCTGTCCGCTGGCTTTAATCAACCTCAATACCATGCAATATGTATGAAACCGAAGATACCAGGTGGTGGGAAACGAGACTAAAATCACTGGAAGTGATAGTGAGCTGGGAAACAGACAGATGATAGCTAGATGTCGCCAAGCCAGGAGTGAGAACTGCTGGTGATGAGCTGGATATCGCCAAGGGTAGTACTGAGCAACGAAGGCTGCGATGAGCAGGCCAGCATCGGCTTGTATGATGAGTGGCAGTATTGTGTGAGTGGTGTGTGTTAACAGTGTCTATTTATTGATGTGTAAACACTGTGATGTGTCTGCTCACACCCATCAACCTGAGATCTATACTGTATATATTTGTTATTATTTGTCTATTAACAGTCTTATGTCTTGAGAATACTTTATTCTAAAGCCTGTGTGTCAGCGTGATGCACGCGTGTCGAAAAGGCAGTCCCGTAACTAGTGGTGTGATCTTTGGCATTCTCGAGCCTTCTTTCTTTATGACTCGATCCTGAATGTTTCCTCAAAACCTCAATGAACTGATGTCCTTTCCCTCCCTGCTGTGGCGCCATGCACAAACACCGCTGTATACCAAAAAAACGTGCAGCTCGGAGTCAACTACTCTTCTCGGCTGCAGCTGTAAACTTTTTGAAGGTGCAACTTTCGGGCACTCTGAAGACAACACGCTGGCTGCGACTAATAATGAACGCCTGGCGGCGATATCAACATGATTCACTATTCTATGTGCTCGCTGGCTTGTTTATATTCTGCTGGTGGCAACTCTATCTGTGCCACCGTGCGTCGGGAATTGGCTGCAACCTTCTCTGTGTGCTCTGCTCTTTAACTGGCGCGGCAGTGTTAACAGGAGCTTTGTGAAACGGCAACCGTATCGCCCGTGAGTTAACGTCGCCGATGCCTATAGCGGCGACGAAGTGGTAAATGCGTTATTATCAGCAGTCTGAAACACATATTCCCCATCATGCATGTCGACTGATGTTTCACATTCTCAACGAGCGTCGCAGTACCTGGAGGTCATGATACTGCGCGAGAGGCGTGGTAGTGATTGGTGTTGACCAAATCGCGTGACAGCGGCGCGGTGAGCGGCAAAAAAACGCCTCTGATGTTGCCACCTCGTGAGGTGCCGATAGGTATTTCCTGCGCTGACTAACCGTTACAGTGGTCTGCTACTGGTCAATTTCTGCTATTTCATTACAACCAGATAAGAGCCTATAACTGATTTTATAGCTTCGTACAGTGCGATCGGAATTTCTCTTGTTACAACACTCGTACAGTTAGTTAGGTTTCTGCTATTAACCTCGTGCAGTTAGTTGTGCCTGGCTTTATTCTGACTACAATGGCAATATTGGAATATACAACATCGCGATAACGGCTGGCTCCCTGCGAAGGCAGAAGGCCGGCGACCATCGGCTATTCAGGCAGTGACAGTGGTGGTACACTTCCGCGGCAAAATATGCACCAGTGAGGTGTGAAGAGGCAAGCCCTCGAGCTACACTCCACTGTCTGTCATCACAATGAAGAATCCCATCAAACAATAACCGTATTTATCGAAGAGTATGTTCTGGCGTGTATTGCGATTCGGCGAGAAGTCGCGTAACAAATCGTGATCGAAGATGCGCCGGCTCGAGTGTTTCCGGCGACAGCTGAAGTGGAGGAAAGAAGGCTACGTGCTTTCGCGCAATCGCAGGATCGCTGTATCATCGCAACTGCGGCTTTTCTGCGAACGGCAAGAACAGTGCGTATAAGAAGGCTTCAGAGACTGTCAAAATACGGCTTTGATATAATGAATCAGCGCAAGCTAGTCCCAACAACTAGCGAAAAATAACTGTACTGAGCCTCAATATCGGGAGGCGCGTGCAGCGTGTAAAACACCTGAAATCTGCCAAGCAATCCCAAATCATTTGTCTAATTTATCTGAAGTAATAACACGGCACACCAAGGTGAGGCGAGGGTTTATTACGCGCGGCTGCAGCAACGAAGCGAAACTTATGAGAGGATAATTAACGCTGAAGAAACAGTGTACAAAGACACAAACCAAGCAAACATGCGATAACATGCCAGCGATGGCAGCTAATCTCGGGCGGCGCGCGAAAGTACGCTGGCGAAGGAGGCGGCCTGGCGGGCCCGTGACTGGCTACCCCCTAGCGTCCCCTGCCGTCTTATGTTCCGGGCGACCGGGAGGCGGCGAGGCCCAAGCGTGATGGATGACCGCGGTGGTGAAGTCGCGGCGAAGATACATGTCTTTCCTCGGCACGCCGGATGAGCCGTACCCCTCCCGCTCCGCCGGTGTGGCCCCATCGCGTCTCCGGCTCAGATAACAACTGCGCCAGGCTCATCGAAATGAATAAACCTTACCGCGGCTGAAAGAACACGTAGGCCGAGGAGTTAGCGTGATAATCAATAGGCGATTGGCACCTGTAACACCTGGTTCAATCTCTCAGAGTTTAAAGGCCTGGCTTTGCGACGCTCGCGCGGCGTGAGGAGGCAGGTTTCTGATACACCAGACTCATTTCTCCAGAATCTTGCGACCTCACTCGCGATGAAAATGGCAGCCGTCGCGATGGTTAACCGCTGCGGGCTGGGCATTGTCTGGTTCACTCTTTCGGCGCGCCCTTCGTCGCAGCGAAACCTGCGATCTGTGTTGTGGTTTCAAAACATGTTATTACGCATTGAAGGGGCCAGACAGTGGAGTGGCGGGGATTCATGTGGCTCTCCAGCGCTGCGCCCACTCGGCCTCTCGATGAAACCTGCCCTGTCCTGGTGCTCGTTCTACCTTGTGCTCTCCGGTGACACCAGTGGCTGCCGGTTCCCCCAGCCAGAGTGGAGGTGAGCGGGACCTCGATCACTCTCCCTCAGTCCCGTAGTGCCGGGCGTGGAGGTGAATAGTCCTCACGATCTATGAACGTGAGGAACCGTGTGAAGGAAGGCGTGCAACCTGAAAAGTCGATCTGGCGACCGGTATGGTGTCGTTCCACACGAGGAGAAGGAAGGTCTGCGGCGTCACGAGTGAGCAGGAGTGGGTAATGAGCAGACACGAGGGTGTCGCTTGAACAGTATCGGCCTTGCCCGGCAGAAGAAGACATAAACCTCGTCCCTACTGGCGTTCGCCCCGGCCCGTGGGCAATGCTGTCCCACAATACCTGGATGTCAAGGAGGCATGTGAGCAATAAGTCAGTCATCAACCTGGCAAACGTCATCCACCTGGTGTGAAACTCTACATCGTTACCACGGTGCCACGGGCTCTTTGTATGAGTAAGCAATACCTCCCTCTGTCATCACCACCCCGGTTGGCGTCTGCATGCCCGTTCGCAGAGACACCAAGAGAGACCTCAAATGATTCACAAATACGGGCAGGCTAAAGCTGTTCCACTGAGCTGGCGAAGGGACTCAGTCTGGCTGCTTGTCCAGGTGCGTGATCGTCGTGAGGTGGCCTTCCCTCAGCAATGTCCACCACCTTTAGGAGCCTGTGCCACGGCAACGGCTCACTGTCTGCGTCATGTTTACATTCATTTGAGCTGTGTTAAATAGCACGGGGGGCAGGTGGCGTCTTGAACATTGCTGATGCGACAACCTACCTCTGTCCTCCCTCTACTAAAATGTGGCGAGTCGATCATCCGTCCTGGGCGGCAGTAAACAGTCGTCTGATCGCTGATATATCGCCTCGGCGAACCGACACACATCGAAGAAGAACGTTATCAGGCTTCTCTGTAAAACCCGGATAAATCTCGTGTGTCGAGGCAGTGACAGAGACAGATGTGGTCAGTGAAGCCCGAATGAGCAACTGGTAACTATGATCTGTCAAGAAGTTCTTGTGGAGCAAGCATGTGAATGCATATTTTGTGACAATAAATATGAAACGCAAGCAATCGTAAAATAACTGAGATTGGTCAAGAGTAAATAAATTTAAAATAGCGAAGGTATTATTATATAATATTGCATGTGGCTGTGTTGTGTCTTTATGTGGCAGTAATATTCTCATAATCGCAATGACGTGTGTGTGTGGCGGCAATACACCGCACCGTCTGTTCGCAGGGCTCGGTTAATCTCCTGACTGACTCTGTTTTACTGAGTTCTGAAGCGTTTATACATATATTACAGAAAATCTGCTACCTGAAGCAAACCTTCAGCGCCTCAGGTGGTTTGGCTACACCGGTTTGTATTTGACCTATTCATGATTAGTTTCAATTAACTCTGATTCCTCACCCCTACTGTACTCCCTCCCCATGTAATAATTTATCAAATCAAATCAGAAATCAAGCGTCATTAACCCATGTAGCTAATTTGGTACAAATACTTACTGGCCCTTGGCTGCAGTGCACCTGACTGTTTTTATAAAAGCAAATAAACAGCAACAAACAATGTTGAAAAAAACAAGTAAATAAAATAACACCAACTATATACAGTGCAGTGCAGGAAAATCAGCTATGTGGCATTTACTATTGCACAGCATGGGAGTAGATAAGCTGTGCAAATATGTTCGTGTATGTTGACATGATATATTGCTCAATTCTATCTTCCTGTATGTTGGTATATTCTGTATTCAGTATATTCAATATATTCTGTATTCAGTATGTGTATGTTCAGTATATTCATGCAGATGTTCGTGTATTCAGTAGCTGTGCCATGTTCTCTTCGTATATTCTGTATATTCAATATCTGACCGCTATATTGTATATTCTGTATGACTAAGTGTGTTCAGTATATTCACCAATATTCTGTATATTCGTAATGTTCCGGCTTATGTTCTGTATATTCGGCTATGTTCTGTATGTTCGGCCAGTATTCAGCCTATTCCTGAATATTCGGTGTTCTATTCGGCGCTAACTGAATATTCACTGTTCTGTATATTCGGCTAATATTCTATATTCTGCAGATATTCTTATGTTCTTATGATACGTGTATTCACTAACTATTCTGCTATGTTACAGATATGCCACTGTTCAGTATTCAGCCATATTGTATTCGCTATGTTCAGTATTATTCGGCATTCATTATATTCGGCCATGTTCTATATTCTGTATTTAAGTAACCAATAAGCCTGTTCTGAATATTCGTGTTCAGCGTATTCGTATGTTCTGGATATTCTGAGCTGTTCGTATATTCTGTATGTTAAACAGCTGTTCTGAATTATTCAATATATTCCGGCGTATATTCTGTAGCATATTCAGTAATATTAATGTATTCAATATTCTGTATATTCAGTAATATTCAGCTATATTCTATGTTATGTTAGTATGTTATGATTACTATATTCTGTATATTCTATATTCATGTGTTTATGTTCTATATTCTATTGTATATTCTATATTTATATATTCTATATTCTATATTCAGCATGTTCAGCTATATTCTGTATGTTCTGAAATATTCACTATTCTGTATTGTATATTCAGTATATTCTGTATATTCTGTGTTCATAATATTCAATATTCTGCCCTTCTGTATATTCAGCTGTGTTAATATATTCGTATATTCATTTATATTCTCTTGCTTGATACTACCCATGTTCAACATGATATTCTATATTCTGTATGTTAACATATTCATATGTTGTGTATACTTGTATTTTTGTATTTCAGTGTGTTCGGCTGTATTTCTGATTACCAGCATGTTCGTATATTCTGTATATTCTGTATTCGGCTGTATTCTATATTCTATATATTCTGTTCAATATCTCAATGCAATATTCAGCGTATTCAGCTATATTTTAATATCGATAGCTATGTTCCGTATATTCTATTGTATTCAATATGTTCGTATATTTTGTATGTTCAGTATATTCAGCCATATTCGTATGTTCTGTATTCTGTCCTAGATGTTCAGTAATGTTCAGAGATATTCAGTATATTCTGGATATTCAGCCATGTTGTATAATATTCAGTATATTCAGCTATATTAGATATTCCTAGATATACTACATATTCTGTATGTATATTCTGTATTCAGATATTCAACAATATTCAACTGTAATATTCTGCTATATTCAGTATATTCTGTATATTCAGTATGTCAATATATTCTGAATATTCAGCTCAAACAATTCTATGTTCTGTATGTTCAGTAATGTTCCCATATATTCTATGTTATTACATATTCTGTATGTTATTCATGTATTCTGTATATTCGGCTGTATTCAGTAATATTCTTATCACTCCTGTCTGCATCTGTTACCTCCCAGGGAATTGTAACTCATATAATTTTTCTAGCCTTCCCTACATGATACTATGCAACTGAATAATTTACCTCATACTGTGCGGCAATGTGTGTAATGTGTATGTGTGGCTGTGTGTGTGTGTTTGTCATTGTCTATTGTGTATTGAATTGATTAACTGGTTTGGTGACTAATTCAGGTACATTTCCACTGAAAAAATACCAACACTAACACAAATTCTAAACCCGTGTCTAAACAATACTCATGAAGAAGAGACGAGAACTCAATTGAGAATAAACCATTCTCTGTCATATTGATCGAAATAAACCTGTGAATGTGACTGGTTCTCGATATAATCAGAATAAACTAGTAATGGTAACAAGCTATTTCCTCCTCATTAAATCTTCAAGGCCACGCTGGTACAAGCTATAAATGCAACATGTAAGTGTTGGTCCCATTTTTTTCGCGGGCTGGCGTTGCCCTATGCCTATGTTATCTCATTTTGTGCATAATTGTTCGTCACTACCGTACACTCTCCTTTCCAAAATAATCCATCCACTGACAGGTAATGGCATATCCAACTATCTATTATACCGATACCTGAGTGCGCCTTGTGCTGGGACACAAGCCCGCGAATATGTGCGGCTTTGTCCCGCAATCTGCTGCACGAATGTCTCGGGAGGAGCGTGCGTGTATGTTGACGCTCGAAAGTGTCCGCAGAAGTATTGCCGAATAGTGAATGTTATTTCTCTGCCATGGCAATGAAGAGGCGCGGCGGTAAATCCTGGTCTGTGCCGTTCCATGTTCGGCGTTGTGTGGCGAGCCCGTGCTTCTGACAGCTGCTCTCATCGCCCGGTAACCTGGCAATTCCCCCCTTGGCATTTTCCTATTTTGTTTGCCTTACAACCTGGGTAAGTATTTTGGGGGGAGTTTTGTAATGCATTTGATTTACGCAACATGCCTGCTGAAGATGCAAGCATTGTGAACAGGCAAGAAGAAGAACTACTTATTTGATGTAATCTGCCGCCCCCAGAAATCAATACTTTGTGACGCCTTTGCAGCAGTACACAACTGCAAACTCTCTTGAAGTATGTCTCTGAAAGCAGCGTCTAGCCGCTGGGATTTGGCCCATTCTTTCAAAGAAACAAGCTACTCGCTCCTTCAGAAGTTAGTGCGTTCATGATGTAATCTTTTTAGTGAGATTCTCAATTGGTGGTGCGGGCTTTGACTAGGCGTTCAGACATTTAAATGTTCCTTAACCCTTTCGGTGTTGCTTTGCCATGTCTTAGGGTCGTGTCACAGCACAGAGTATGCCTCGTCCCAGTCTCAAATCTCTGGAAGACTGAACGGTTTCCGCAGCAGCGCCATCCATCATTCCTTGACCCTCACCGGTTCCCAGTCCCCTGCCCGATGGCTCATCCCCGCAGCCTGATGCTGCCACCATGCTTCACTGTGGATGATTCTCGGTGATAGTGATTATTACTTGAACAATTGTTTTCCTTGATAACAAAAGCTAATTTCATCTCCTCTACACGATGCCTTCTTTCCTATGTTTGGTAGTCTCGCGCATTCACTTTTGGCAACGCCAAACATGTTGCTTATTATTTTTCAACAAAAACAATGCTTTTTCTTGCTCTTCGTGAAGCCCAGCTTCTGTGGAGTGTACGGCAAGTGGTCTATGGTGGGCTCTCAAGCTATTAGTACGCAGCTTCCTTCAGAAATTATCACTGATCCTCCTTTCCTGGTCTGTGATGCACCTCTCTTGGCAGGTTGTTGTGGTGCCATATTCTTTCACTGTGGCACATCAGCACCATATATTAACACCGTCATCTTGAGGCGTCGTTATAAACGTGTCATATGCACCACACCACAAAAGTACAATGAGCATATAAAGCAGAACAAAGATATTATTTGGATTGAGGTCACTCAAAGTCTCCTGGATTCACGTTCCCACTGCAACTTTAATAATGTAAACAACTTTCTTGTCCAATGAATATTTTTCTCAACTGAAAATAAATCTTGACAATTACTAGGTAAAAGGACCTCCGAAATCTCTCTTTCAATGATTTCACAGTTAATGTTCATCATTCTTACTCAAGCGAAAAATCTTATTTTTTTGGCGCAAATGAAAATATCTTGAAGACACATCTCGTTACGATTCCTCACACCCTTTCCCTCGCCCAATCTCAGCGTTCGAAGGTAACCTCAGCGCTTCTTGTGCAGAGGAAACACGGTGTGTTGGAGGCGGTGCCTGTATTGGGCGGCTGCTACAAACTGGGGCTGCGGCATGTGTTGAGCTGTGGCTATTACTTGTGGCTGGTGATGTGTTGACTAAGGGCTGTTCCTGAGTACATGCCTGGTGTGCCTGTCTGGCGCGTTGCAACAGCAAAACATGCGGCGCGGCGAAAGGCGGAGAGCCCATCGATGTGAAAAACCTCTGCGGCTTTCCTGCGTAACTGTCGGTAACGAGGTGGCAAGTCGCGATGATCGTGATCAGGTGGATATAACATACCGGCGCCGGCGGCTGATGGCGCTGGCGTTTGGCCCACCGTTGTCCTGATTGCGTGATGCTAACAGGAGAGAAGATAACGGCCCTACCTCCCGGGCCGGAAGCTGGCATCAACTGTTGCCTGCTGAGCTCTGAGGAGCACAAACCAGTACGCACCGCTGTCCTGATATAGCTGGTTATCGCAGACCTCGCGTCGTGCCGGGTGAGGCATCGCACATGGGCGCATCCCGGCTGGCGACATCCGATCGGGCGATGGTTGTGGCAAACCGTGATGCGCCGAGCTGGTGGCAATGGCTGCCTGTCGCTACTGGCACACCTGGGCGGTCGCGGCGAGAAGTGCGGCAGGGCATCACGCTGCTCTATCGGGAAGGTCATCCTGGAAGGAGTGATAGGTGGCTGCTGAGTAGGCCCAGCCTCCTCCCTCTCTCTCTTCCTGGTGGGTTTCAAAACACTGATCTGTTGCTAAACAATTGGTTACGAGAGGTGTTGTTTTATTGCAACAGCAGTCTGAAGGCTATGGAGGAGGAAAATCGTGTGTGTGTGTGTTTTGTGATGACGTGTTTGGCTGTTTGTGTGTAATCAAACGAAGCTGTGTGTGTGTGTGTCGCGGCGTTCAGGTGCAATGTCATGCACAAGCCTGATGAAGTGCCTGCTTGCAGGCTCAAGCTCAGCTGTCAATCTTCGCGTGACCTAAAAAAAACACCACAAACAAATATGAGAATATACAAATGAGGTCAACCATCCTGTTGCAAATCTTAAAAGATCAGATCTGTCTTATGTGTGTCAATCTTGGATCACTGGAGTGGCTGGGCATGTGGCTGTGGGGAGTGAAGTTTGAGGATACTGAGTGATGAGGCAATATTAGCAGGGGGGAAGGACGAAGTGCTGGAGTGATGGTAGATATGTGCAGTGAAAAAGTTTGATAAACCGCCAGTGTGGTTCTGCAAAAGACGAAGAGGCCTCTGCTCATGTACGCATCAGCTCTTGACAACAAAATGAAAAACAAGGCATTTGTGAATGCAATGAACGTTTGCTGCCATGGTGAAAGCAAATATTTGATCGGCTAACAAGTTTCTGTCTGTTATATGTTGGCAATGACATGGGTCTTCGCAGGTTTCACACACTGTTGCTGGCTGTGTGCATTCCACCAGGTCCTGGAAGCAGTGCTGTTTGAGGTGGCCAAACAGGCAACCTGGCTTTCAACTCCTCCCAGGCCACTACTATGAGGTCAGATCTGGAGATGGCTGGGCGCTCAGGGTTGCTAATGCTTCTGGCTCTTAGTTGCCCGTGTGTTTGGATGTATGCTAAACCCGTGCACTGCATCTTCAGCTGCCCTTGCTGATAGCGTGCATGCAATTCATTTCCTTCTGTGTCGTCTGTTGCTGGCCCACCCCCAGCAGCGATGTTTCACCCATCTTCACGTGGTATGGTGTTCTTTGGTCTGTCAGCGTCTTTGTCCTCCAAACCGGTTGTTTTACCAAGAATTATATTTGCAGTTTCAATCACCATGTGACATTCTCCCCAATCCTATGGTCATCAAATGCACTCGGCAAACTTTCGAGAGACACGAACATGCCCCAGTCTGACCTGCAGATTGGTCTGGCGGCGGCAATGTGACCGCGATGGTAGGCTTTATTGCGTCCCAACTCTACAGTATTCACTGGGTCCCCGTGTGGGAACTAAAGTTTTTGCTCTGCATTTTTGTGCTGAACTGACCCATGGTGAATCTTCATGGCGGGAAGGTATCAATGGTCTTGTATTCAATTTACAATAATTACTCCATGATTGCGAACTCTTCAAGCCAAGCTGCTTACCTGGCAAATTCATCTTCCCAGCCTGGTCGAGATCTTATTTTGTTTCTGGTGTCCTTTACAACTGCTGTGGCCATGGTGGAGTTTTGAGTGTGACTGTTTGAGGTTGTGACAGTGTCTTTATACTATAACAGTTAAGCAGGTGCCATTAATACAGGTAGCGAGAAGAGAACAGAAGACATGTAAGAAGAGTTACAGTACTAATGGCTCAGAAACTACGCTGTTTGTAGTGACAAATCACTGTACCACCATATTTACTGAGTAAACTAGGTAAATCTGCAATCTATTTTCCTGAAAAAAAAATCTCCAATTTTGTGCTGTCATGAATTACATGTACCTGTGTTGAGTACAGGCCTCTCTCATCTTTTTAAGTGGGAGGACTCCCCACTGAAGTAGAGAGGTGCAGGGGTCTGGGCAGGAAATTGAATATTTATGAGGTAGACAGAAGTACTGGGTGATAAATATTATGAGTTAAGTTAAGATACTGGAGTGATAATTAGCAATGGCCAACAGGTAGTTTTGAGGTCACTGAGTGATGATGAATATGTATAGTGAGGACAGATACTGGTGATAGACAACAACTGAGGAACAAGTTTGGGAAGTACTGAGTGATTAGATATTAAGTAGCAGGATGCTAGTGATGTAGATATGGGAAACAGAGTTTCTGGGTGATGTAGACAATAGGTGAGAGACGGGATACTGGGATGTAGATGTCTGTAGAAGCGAGGCGAGATACTGGTGATGAGAACGATATGTGAGAAGTAGAAAGCGACAGTATTACTGGTGATGATAACATCTGTATAACGAAGACAAAGAGTTCTTTGAGTGATGAGCTGAATATCAGAAACGGTTTTGAAGACTGCTGGAGTGATGATGATATGTAAAGAGCAAGGAAAAGTTGAGGACATTATGAAGTGAATATGTATGAAGTAGTAGGGGACAATGCTGAGTGATGTAGACAGAAGATGAGGTAAAGAGGTTTGAGAATACTGGGTGATGGAGTAGACTATGGGAAACGAGGACAGGATGCCTGGAGTGACGGAGGAAGTAGTGTGAGGGTGGTTTTGGAATGCAGGTGATGGAGGAAAACAGATATGTATGGGAAGTACAGAAATACTGGGCAATGGTGGGTATGAGGAATGTGAGAGGTTGAGGCATGCTGGGTGATGGAGGTGGATGTTGTTACGGGCCGTGACTCAGCGTCTGAACGGATGAGCATAACCTAACAAATTATGCTGAAATTAGTGGTGTGCATGGGGCTGGTAATTGTGTTACAACAACCATGAACTACAGGCGTCAAACACAAATGATTGTTACTAAACACATGACAAGGAGACTGGGAAAAGAGGTGGGCAAGGACTAAATGAGGCTAATGAGTGTGAAACTCAAGTCTGTGCTAGAGGCCCCAGCTAACCTGCTGGTCTACAAAGAGGCGCAGTGGGTGATCGCTAGTCACAACAGTGTTTTTAGCTAAAGTTCACTTCCTGCGGCATGCGCCCAGGCAACTAGCAAACTCCCCTTTCTGAAACACCTGAAGCTTACAAGCACAGGGTAATCAGTAAGCTGCGTGCCTGTACAAGGACACAACAGTATCCCACTCACTATAAGTAGTTACAACAAAGTTACCAGTAGGGCTTGACCAGCAACAGTGAGTACCTGGCTTGCACAGGTTTGCCGTCAATCCTGCTCACATGAGGCAAAAAAATATACTATATATACCTTTACCACCTGGCTGATTTTTATAAAGTGGGATGTGTGTTGAACAAACAGTAACGAATGATTGCAATACACGAATGTTCACTGATTGGTCAAATCATCAATAACACTCTGTCGAAGACATACAGGACACTGTGACAAGGAGCAGGGAAAAAAAAACACGGGACACCCTCATCTCCCCTGAAGCAGCCACGTGGTTTTAACGTTGCACGTGCTATCGCAACATGATTCTGTCATCACGCAGACAAAAAACGCAGATCTACGCGAGACAAGCATCTGTAACACATTATCAACGCCCCTTTTTAATAGTCTATTTTGCGACAAATCAACAACGCGCCAGGCGGGCAATTCTGGTGTATCGAGAAAAAACTGAGGGGTTATATCTACTCCCTATGCTGCCAATGCCTGAACACCCAACTTTCAATGCATGCAGAGAGCTAACGGCAAGCTGGAGCTTCTTGGTGATATTTGTCTGAGCATTCGATAAAGCTCATTGAAGCAACGAACAGATAGTCACTCCTCTGATGTCCGTGGGGCACACCTCAGTTTAACACGTTCGTGCAATCATTGCTCAGAATACCGCAAAAAATGCTGCTGTGTTAACAATCTGCAATCTTCAACCCATACATTTTCTCGCGAACAAATCGTTAATGGTCTCAAAGCCGCAGAAACTGCGTAATAACAACCATCTAAAAAAGCGATCTTCTTTCTGATACAGAGTGTAATGAGCTGCTAACCTGGCATCTTGGCGCACCTGACTGTTACATTTTTTTAGACAGTGGCCTTCCCAAACTGCGCTTTGCTAAGTTCGGGTTAAGCGATTATGAAACGGTCTACACTACCCTTGGAGATTTTAACATGATCAACCGCTCAGTTGAGTAAATGTTAGTCATCGGAAATCCACCACAACTCCGCCATGCTGGTGGCGAAGCGTTGAAGTGACGGTCTTTATTCCGCATCCCCAAATGCCATGTTCGTATTGTAAGAAGTGATCTGAATAAAACACGAAGATAATGGCTTTGATGAGGCAATAACATACTTACGAAAGATCTGATTTAATTTACATAGTAACAGCGCCAACAATATCAACTCTGATCATCGAATCTGGAAGCTAGCGAGCAGTCGAGCGATGCTACGGCGACTCGGTAGTCATTACATAATCTGTCCTACCGCGGAAAACTCAGGGCGAGCGGCAGCCGGAAGTTATTCTCCAGCAAGCGGCGACCTGCCCTCGTGCTCTTTCTCTTGAAGACATTGTTCTGATAAGCATGTTGTGACTCAGTCTGGCGTTTCAGCATTAATGTCATGTTCTTTGATTACATGTAAGAACATCATTAAAGGCATGAAAAAGCGGCAATAGTCTCGCAATAACCATCACTCTCTCATTAAATGAATCAGCAACGGGAAGGCAACATCTCTGAGTGGGCAATCTAACACACTGCTGCAATGCGCAACTCCAAACCATCTCAATCCATATCATCACCGCCATTTCACCCGGCGTGCTTGCTTTAACAACACCACATAATTTCTGCAATTTTATCTCTACTGATGCGAATACAATGTGTCTTCAACGGTGTTAACGTGGCACCTGCAATGAATGCGGGAAGTCTATATCCGTCCAGTTCTTCAATGACATAACGGAAAGCATGCTACATCGGCGCTGGCGAGCAACATCAAAGAACTCTCACCTGAAGAGCACAGCTGCAATGTGTCGCGAATATCGTTCATCGTTCTGTGAAGAGCGTTGGCGTTCCGCTGCTAGAGCACGAGCACGTACTCTCAAGCTCAGCATTTATCAATCCTTCATTTTCTTTCACACACAACAAATGTTCACATAAGAAGGCACATGGAGTCCTCTCGTAGTGTGTCAAACACCAGGCTAAGGCAAATTCTGTGCTGTCTCTGGTTTGCTAAGCTCAACTGAAGAGAACTCCTAAATGTCTTTCTCGAATTCAACAATGTTGCGAACATGTTTCGGGATTGATGCCAGTTCGGCGCGCGCCTGAATCTGGGTGATAAAAGCGACTGCGGTGTGGATTTTAACGCTTGTTTGAAAAGTGTGAAGAGGTAACTCCTACTCATTTGTATCGTATGAGTAATCAAAACATTGATGCGCTGCACCACATATTCTTCCGGAAAATGACTGGTACGCCACATAATTGTCGGCACGGCAATTGCGCAGATTTTTGGTTACTGTGGTCCAACGCAATCGTATCACATGGCCGAAGGGTCACCTATGGCGTGTGGGACAAGAAGCGAAGTAACGCAGACCGGTTTCACATTGACGAGTGTGCAAGTCACACAGCCGCATCTTGATAACGACTAAAAATGCAGCGGCTTCGTCGTGCGTGTGGTGACGAATACGTAGCCGCGGCGTCGCCAATGAGATAACTGTTACAATCAAAACAAATCATACTATTACATCCCATCTCGCCAAGCGTCAACATCAGAGTCCGCTAAGATATGCATCAGTAGTATGCCATGTTTTTCTTCTTTGGCTCCTCCTCTGGCTGGCACACTAAAAACATTTATGACGGTTAATCACTCGCGTGGCATGCCTCGGCAACAATTCACCCTTCTTCCTTTCTCTGACTGTTGGTCAACACCCAACACCGGAAGGTAACACCGAGCTCCACTCTAACTGCTCTCTGAATAAACCGTGTTACAAATCCCCGCGTGCGTTAGCGGCTGCGTGTGACAGCTGGCGAAGGCATCTGTTGCTGCGCGCTCGCAGAGACACAATGCTGTCAACCTCCAATGCGGTTATCCTCGGCGGCTGGTGCGCTACTAAATGTGCACCTTTACTGGCAACACTGGTGGCTGCGCCAATACTGGGCAATCACTACTAACTCAGAGTGTGCATCCAGGTGCAATGCTGAGACAGAGTCATTTCCCGTGCTGGCGCAAACACTGTGTGATGTGGGCAAGAGCAGCACATGTGTTATGAGCGACTGTGCCGCCTCCAATATCTCTGATTACTTTAGGCGCTGAACGTGTGATATAAACGGCAAAAATGAGCAGTTCATAACTGTGATCTGGGGCGCGCTATGAAGACCTCTGTCTGTTCACCTACAACGTGCGTCCATGGCGGCCTGGCCTGTTTGTCCCGGTTTTGCGTTTCAGCGTGTTGGCCAACACCTGCTCCACGCGACCATGCAAACATTGACGCGCATCTTTGAGCGGCTGGATATGGAACAGTGCGATAGACTAAAGATAACGCGGCTCGCGGCCCGCCAAATGCTACATGCGGCTGCTTATCGTCAGCAAATCTGCCCTTCTGGCAGCTTTCGGCAGTGACTGTTCGTTCGAATGAAGCTGCAATGCGTTCGATGGCTAACACAAACTCTTCTGTGAATGAAGACAAAATCGGTGCCTCACTGAAAGCTCTGGCATTTGTCAAAGGCGGAGTCCTTTGTCTCTGGCAAACTCACATGAGTCTGAGTGAGAAGACTTTTATGGTCAAATCTCTGTCATATCCTGAAATTTAGCTCATAACGAGACAGCCAGCTGTTCCGCTCATATTCAGGCTGTCTTCAGAGTATGCAGGAGTCTTGGGCTTGCCTCACCAATTTGCTGGTAATGGGCACCGCCCTCTTCAGCCATTCAATGCTGCAGCTATCGTTTAAAAGGCGCTGAAATGGAATCAGCCTCTCCTGAACACGGAGTACCAAGTGTTCTGCTGCTGTCAAACGTAGCAGATACACCTTTGAATGGCTCGCTGGCGGGCATGTATGAGCAGGAGCAACCTCGCTGTTTCTTGCCTCAGTTCGACCCTGCACGCCTCCAGTCAGCTCTTGCTGGCATCTTCGGTTCTTCGAGCTCTGCATCTCCAATTCTTGATCACCTGCGCGTCTCAGCTCTGGCCTCACGCATCTCAGCTTGTCTTGCTGATCTGTGCCACTACTGCTAAAAGCCTCCATTTGGAGTGTCAATCAGCGGATCGGTCTATCATCACTGTCGGCTCAGTGAGAGAGTGGTGCTGCGGCGTGTGCTGAGCCGTGCCTGAGTCTCGTACTATACCGATCGCACACGTCCGGGAAGCGGCAGGCGGCGGCAACTCACGCACGTGGTTATTTGTCTTGGCAACTAACTACGGCTCTTAACCGCTAAACCCGTTGGCATATACCGAAAGTGGTCGGTAGGCACCTGTGGTCTGCGACATTCGAAGATCTCGTTTTCCCAATCTTGCTCCGGCTCAAGTAAGCCGTCTGCTGACACGCGACCGTGTTCTAACCCGCAAGCAGGTAGTTACAGCTTGCCAAGCTCGGCACTGAGCCAACATGACTGGTGCATGAGTAAGCATGTGGGATAGATGAGATACACGGCTTGCTATGTTGGTGCGATGTTCTAAGCGTCTGGGTGTGAACCGTGGCATAAGTATGCAGAGTGTGTGGCGTGGAGCGGTGGCTGAAATGCGCAACAACAACACACCGTCAAACACAATGATTTATTACTAAACACTGCTGACAGAGTTTGGAAAAAGGGCTGGGCGGACAAATAACAATATTAACCTAGGCTATCTGGCTGCCTGGTACGCTAACCACTGCTGAGGCAAGTACAGTGAGTGATCATCAGGTCAGCAATGCAGACAATATTCCTACCGGGAAGCAATGCGTGAGCAACTAACATCACAGAAACACACAAGCTACAAGCGCTGGTATCGGCGACACACAGAGGTTGCAACGTATCCACGCTCCTGGAAGTAGTTCTGCTGAGTAAGAGGTACCGGCAACCCAGTATTTCAACACGCAAGTTGCCGCGATCTCCTTCTCATGGGGCAAAAATCTCTGCTCTTGCAACACACGAGTTTGGTTTCTCGTAAGGATGTGTGGATTAATTTCAAGCGGTAACGAGGTGATTGCAATGCAAAGTGTTCGCTGATTGAGACCATCGTCACCTCAGCATTCCTGTCGGGGCGCATACCGTTCACCTGTGTTCAGAAGGCTTTTAGGTTGCGGATACTATGTCCGTGGCTGATATGATGGGAGTGAAGATGCGAGATGCTACAGATATGTGGAGCAAGAGACGGGCTGGCTTTATTTATCAC
>NW_025537234.1:0-39011 GCF_020615455.1 Coregonus clupeaformis | reverse complement strand
ACCTTTGTCCATCGCCCCCCTTCATCTCTCTCTCTCTCTCTCTCTCTCTCTCTCTCTCTCTCTCTCTCTCTCTCTCTCTCTCTCTCTGTCTCTCTCTCTCTCTCTCTCTCTCTCTCTCTCTCTCTCTCTGTCTATCTCTCTCTCTCTCTCTCTCTCTCTCTCTCTCTGTCTCTCTCTCCTCTCTCTCTCTCTCTCTCTCTCTCTCTCTGTCTCTCCTCTCTCTCTCTCTCTCTCTCTCTCTCTCTCTCTCTCTCTCTCTCTCTCTCTCTCTCTCTCTCTCTCTCTCTCTCTCTCTCTCTCTCTCTCTCTCCTCTCTCTCTCTCTCTCTCTCTCTCTCTCTCTCTCTCTCTCTCTCTCTCTCTCTCTCTCTCTCTCTCTCTCGCACTTGCAGTGTTTTAATTTTGAATTGGCCCATGAATTTGCTATGTAAATACGTTGAATTGTGCCAATAAAATTCAAATTCTCCCCGTCAGATGGAGAAGGCCAACTCTCGTATGAAGCAGCTGAAGCGTCAGCTGGAGGAGGCTGAGGAGGAGGCTACCAGGGCCAACGCCTCCCGTAGGAAACTACAGAGGGAGCTGGACGACGCCACCGAAGCCAGCGAGGGCCTGAACCGCGAGGTCAACACACTCAAGAACCGCCTGAGGTATAGCCTCTCATAACACGCTGTATATACACTTCACATACTGTAGTTATTTATATAAAATAACCATGTATGTATTTGCCTGTCCTCCTCAGGCGTGGAGGCCCCATCAGCTTCTCGTCTAGCCGTTCAGGCCGCAGCCGGCAGCTCCAGATCGACGGAGCCTCCGTGGACAATTCTGATGACGACGCCGACAGCCGCGCCAGCGACCACAACGACACGCAAGCCTCCAACCAGACCGAATAGACGCACCCTGCTAATCCTACCAACCCTATCGATTAGCCTGTCTGGCATCATGGTGACAACAACACTTCAGCCTCTCCATCTGTCCCTGTCCACGAGTCAACAGCAGGGAGAACCTGGGTTGTGTTCATTAGGCACCAAAGCAGAAGAAAACAGTCCGAAACAGGGAGGGACTACCTGGACTTGTCCAATAAAAACCGCTTGTTTTCATTTTCCGTTGAAAGACGTTTTCAAATGTTTTGCTACGGTGTGTTCTAATGATTACGACCCAGACCACCCACCCCCTCAGAAATGCTCTCTTCCTGGGGATGACAAAACAATTACCGTACTCCCACTTGGACGGTTTACTCTGCCTTACTCTAACATTTAAATTTTTAGTCATTTAGCAGACGCTATTATCCAGAGCGACTTACAGGAGCAATTAGGGTTAAGTGCCTTGCTCAAGGGCACATCGACAGATTTCACCTAGTCGGCTCGGGGATTAGAACCAGCGACCTTTCGGTTACTGGCACAACGCTCTTAACCACTAAGCTACCTGCCGCCCTAACATCACTCTAACATTATTCCTACTCTACTCTGGCTAGCTGCTCGGCCCGGCGAGTGTCCCAACGATCTGAAGCATCTTAATATAGTCCTCACTAGGCATGGAATTATGTGCTCCGCTTAAATAAATATGTAAACTTATGTACAAGTGCTTTTTACTTATGAACTATGCGTATGTGCATGTGTGTACATATGAGTATGTATGGTATGTGTATCCACATACACGCCAAACTGCAAGGAAAGGAGTGAAACTCGGAAACGTTTTGTCGTCCTCCTCACACATGAAACAAAACATTGTCTTGTAATACAAGTGTGTTACCAAATCTAAAGCCATCATCTCTCCCCTAGCTTAAAGCAGGCCTAACAAAACTGTCCTCTCCAATGATAGTCCTACTCAACGATAGGTCAGAGGTCAATGGCCAGCCAATGGACTGCCTCCGCTTCTCTCATTGCATGAGTCTCTTCCTGATGTACAGACTATTATTCCGCTTCTAAACACTACTGTGAAACAAGATGGTGGATTCACACAATCTGACCGGTTCTGGAAGAAAACAATGGAATGGAAAGAATGTTTTAATTGTGAAAAGCTTTTATCCACTTGCTACAGCATCTTGTCACAACACTTTAAAAACAATTGGTAACTGACTTCTTATAGGAATCGCATAGGTCATGATTTACGTTTTTTGTTGTTGTATTTTGACCAATTGGAACACTATTATTTTTCCTGTTGTTCAGGAAGAAGGGTTGAAGGCAGAGAAGTGTGGTATGCTTAGATAGATGGTCGCTGGCATACGTATCACAGAGAATCGCTGGAAACTGCACGTAACTGCACAATGAGTATTCATATGCCCCTGTAACTGGAGCCAGGAAACCCCAAGCTTCTCTCTGAGTGGTCACATGATGTACAGTACAGCCCCTTAGTCCAACACTAATGGTGTGAGCTTCGATTGAACGTGTAGTTTGACTAGGTAAAGCCTACCGCTCAGAGCAAGGGAGGCAGCCATCTCACTGTTTGTGCCATGGTTTGGTAGTACAGTAGGACCGCCAACTCTCTTATAATGCGCTGACACACCAACTACCAAGCACTTAGTATTCCTAGATATGACAGCCTTCTACTGGGGATAGCATCTCAAAGCTCTAAAACTATTAAGCCACTACAACCATAGAGATATATCTCTGTGACTACATCTTGTCATGTGGACTCTTAACATAGCAGAATGTCCATATCCATCAGCGCTCTCTATTCTTCCTTTAGCATCTTTGTTCAGTGTTCAAAAAAAGAGGATAATGTATGGAAACTGCCACTTTCATTGACTTTTACTCCAATGTTAGCTCAGCTGTAATGACATGTTTCTTTAAAGTGCCTTAGACACTAGAAAGAGCATTAGTGGGTAATGCATGGTGTGCACCTGTATTAAAAAGAAAGACGTGTACATGCTGGATGTATTACACACAAACCTAACGAGGCAAACCTGGTGAAAGGAAAACAAAACACTACTTTTTCTTCTTCTAACCCTTTGTCTTGTGTATTTTTGCTGTGCGTCATATCATACCCAGTGCGTACCTTCTCTCCCGTTCATACACTGGTAGTAATCTCTCCATAGGTAGTGTGTGTGTGTGGGGGGTCAGAAATCAGTGTTACTATTAACTATGTGAGATGTGGAGCCTTCTGCTCCCCCTTCAAAAGCAGAATGTGATTTCATTTGGTTAAAAGCTTTAACATCCATGATGTAGTTTTACTGGTGTTTGTATTATTATTATTATTCTCAGACTGGCAGTTGATGACCAGGCTTTCATTCATCTGCAAATACCCCCCGCCATTTTATTTCTTGTATGCCTCCGGTATTTATAGACTACAGTGATTTTTTGTAAAAGAAAATAAAACATATTCATTGTAGAAATAATGTGATTGCAGTTTGTCCTGAGCGGAGGAGCCCCTAGAGACTTTCAATTCAATTCAAAAACTACTCTTGGATTCGAACCAGGGACCTGCTGCATGGGAACCCAAATGTTATACTCTCCACCATGTTGGGGGTATGCAACATCATTGGCATAACCAGAAATGTGTTGTCGGGTGGGCCTGCATAAATTTGGCCAGCTAACTTCCAGCAATTTTGCCATTGGGCAGAGAGGAAAATTTGCAGTTTTATAGCTCATCTAATGCTATTCTGAGAGGAAATGTAGCATTTTTAAAGCAAATTACAGCTCAAATATAGGTGTGTTGACTGTGATAAAGGCACTGGATTATGTGTTGTCTTGTTTGCTAAATGAACATATGAAATAGGCAGTAGCATGGTGCATACAGCCATAGAAGCACAGTGGCAAATGCCTTAATGCAGTCATATTCGTTGGTTATTTGGGGTGAGGCTTTCAGTTCTTTTTGGCAACCCATCCGGTGAGAGTGAATGTAAATCCAGGTCATCTGTTCTGTTATATTTAATCAAATCTGACTAACCCAGTGCACTGCTTGCTATGAATTCTATCTGATGGTGTTTGCATATTTAGGTAAAAAGACAATGTCCTGTTTGGAACATTTGACAAGAGCAGATTTTTTGCTCAATCTGAGTGGGTGGGCCTGGGCACGAATGAACATGAATGTTGACATAATTGAGGGACTGAACAAAACATGGACTTATGACAAATGTATGAAGAAAAAAAAATTGCAGCGTCTTAAGGCTTTATTCAATCTGTATCGCTGAAGCGTTACAGTTTGCGCGTAAGAAATGTGAAGGTAAATTCCGATTGAGCTGACAATCGGAAATTACCTTTAACGCGGGAACATTGTCTTTAAATGTTACAAAAAAACGCTGAAACCCGCAAACGAATTGAACAGAGCCCTTACTTCCTTTAGGTGTCTCATTGTGTCCCGAGGGTGTAGTTTTTCCCTACCTTCAGAACTAGAGTAGTGTTCTTTTGAAAGACAGCTGTCACAATGGAGAACGGAAGAAAGGGACCACAAAGAAATGACTCCGGCCCTACTGAAAACCAACTGTATTTTATTCCATAATCGACACACAAAAATAATCTACAAAAGAGACCGAATTAAGTAACCAGTACAATGAAATGTAATCTTTACCCGCCCCAAAAGCACAAAAGCTTCAAAATATCACCTCCTGCTCCAGTCACAGTAATAAACAACTTTTCACCATGACATCCTGACAGACCACAGATCGACAACAGTCATGGGTACATTTCAAAGTGAAGGTTGGTACGAACACATGCACACTGACCAAGGCACCCCATCTATATGCTAGGAAACTCATCTTTGGCGCCATTCTTGGTGCAGTTGGTCGACATTCATACTGACATAGGAAGAAGGGATGAAGGATGATAAGAGATAGACAGAGGGAAGAAAGCCAGAGGTCCCTCTCCTCTGACCTTCTCCTCCAATGGGTTTTGAGAAGAAGACTAGGAGAGGACATGAGGAGTATACTATTGAGATCTTCCCAGATATAGGAAGAGAGTATGTAAGAACAGTTTCAAGAGAGGTATTCAGTAGGTGAGAAGGGAGAGGTCTTTAGATGGGAAAAGGAGTCAGACATAGGTACACACAAACATAAACAACTCCCAGAAATACATTGACAGTTGAGTAAGAGGTTGAAAGCCAAGCGACGACTTGCACTTTTGCATTGAAGCATTTATAGTCCTGCATAGTTCTTTAATGAAACTTACAAACTAAGGCGTTTTGTTATATTGAGTTTTGACTGTGTTTGAGTTGATAAGCGGTTTTTACAAAGTAAATTAATTACAATTTATTTATTTATTTTAAAAGTTCAAGTAGGCTACAATCTCCAATATTTGTCCCCTCTCTCACGCTCCACTCCTCTTTCCAAAAGAGGAGTCTAGCTTTTACAGTTCAAGTTTTTTCTCCAGAAAAGGTCCAGTGTGATTATACAGCACCAAAGACACGCTGAGCAAGAGAGGGGAATACTCACTCTCAAACACACACACGCGCGCGCGCACACACACAACAGAGAAAAGGGGGATATGCAATTCGCACACACTCACACATAGCACAGACTGACCAGAAAGGAAATACAATATATAATAATATATGTAGGTTATGTACACACACACACACATTCAATCTCACCGGCACACACATACCTCTAAACATTTTTTTTTTTATCCCTGTGTAAATTACAAATAATTTATCAATATTAGCTATACTACCTTAACAGTCAGTTGTGGGGAGCAGAGGCGACTTTAAAACAGTACAACTCTATGGACACGCTATCCCACATCGGAGACAAGTTAACAACCAACGTTACCTTTCTCAGATAGTCAAGACAACGAAAAAAAAATTAAAAATACTCAAATCTGCTTTAGACGAGAAAATAAAACACTGACTTAATTCAAATTAAATTACTTAGCTAACGGCGTACTCCCTCTCCTGGGTCGTTTTCATTAAGGAACGGACACACCGGTAGCGTTTGCCGGAAGAGAGCACTTAGCACCTCTGAACACAGAGTGCCAGCCATAATTTGCAAACTGATTCTACATGTAAAATTGAGCGAAAATGTTGGCAATCAGACGCCCACCGGCGGGGTGGTCCGTAAAACACACCGCGCCGAACGAACGGCAGATCGATATTCGGTGCTGTGTGTGCGCTCCGTTAGTGCACAACATAGCAAAACTCTTTTGAAACGAAAACGAGTGTTCAGGCAGTCCTTCCTCGTTTCTGTTTTTTTTTTCTACGTTTGGTGCCTAATGAATACGACCCTGTCCTCATTCCACAGTGATAAAGGTCGGTCATGTAAACATGTTGACAAGAAAAATTAAAAAGGAGAAAAGGTTTCATTATCATTCACCCCCACCCCAGGTCCATTTTATACCTAGTAATCATAAAAATACAGTTAAATTAAATTCATAAATCGTCATTGTGAGGGGGAATTGATTCTTCAGGTCCATATTGAGGGGAGAGAGGCTGCTCCCCCCTGTATTACATAATTGTGTCTGTCCAATCAAAGTGATCCTAGTGGATGTCTTGAGGAGAGGCTGTGATGTCACTCCATCCTCCGTCTCTATTGGTCAGTGGGACTTCCTCTTCATGTCGCCACCCTGGCTTTGGTTCGCATCTGAGGTGGGGGGGGAGGAGTCAAAATAATTTGTTACATCATGTGTAAATACATGAAGATGCAGAAACATATGAACACCTAACACAAAGAGAGGGTATGCTTCATCGACAGACAAGACACGCGCTTCTAGTGTTTTCCTAGTCATGTAGTAACACAAGCATGCAGATCACCACTAACATTGAAGCAAGAAGACGCAACAGCCAAACAGTGAGTGAGAGATATCAACATGAAGCAGGGAATGACAACAGCACAAATGGAGGAAGGGAAGAGGAAGGAGGTAAGGGAGGAGGAGGGAGGTAAGGGAGGAAGAGGAGTGAAGTTTACCTGAGAAAGCAAGCTGCAAGTGAGGAGGTAGAGCAGCCTGTGACCCTGACTGGAGACTCTTATACAGATCTGAGGAGAGATGGAGGGAGGGAGGGAGGAGAGGAAGAAAGAGTGAGGAGGTTAAAAAAGGGAAGAATGGAGAGGGGGAAGGGGTTGAGGAGAATAAAGGTAAGAAAAGGCACATTAAATGATGAAAGCAGAATTTGAGTAAAACATAAAATAAAATAAGAAGGTGAGGGCAGATAAAAGGGGGATTCAAGAACACAGGAGTATAGAACACAGGAGTAGAGAACACAGGAGTGAAGGAAGGAGAGGATGGATGGATGGATGGATGGATGGAGGGGGAGAAGGAGTGAGGGATTGGTTGAGAAAACGAGACAGGCAGGGCAAGAGGGTTACAGTGAGAAACCTGGAGCATAGACACATTACAGCTGATTATACTTCAGTATGGATCCACAGCACACAGACACAGCACACCACACCATTGACCATGAGTAACACAAACAAACTCTAAGACTAGATGAATCTCAAGGAACCACAATTTGTTTTTACTACGGCTGATTTTCTTTGTCATTTGATCAAATTCATCCAATAAAATGTCATACTAATGAAGTTCTAAATTCTTTAAAGATCTTTATCACATAATGATGTCCAGTACAGACTTTCTAAATGGTATTAAGAGCCCATACATTTGCATGCACGGTGCTTTGAAAGATCACAGTCTTGTGGAGCCACTGCCAGTTGGGCCCCAGTTGCCAATTACTCACCCATTAAGTCACTCTGTGAGAGGCTATATCCTGAGTTGGCGCCCGTGCCCAGGCCGCTGCCCCCCGGGGCTCCAGGAGGAGTGAAGTTGAGCAGCGAGGGGAACTGGAAGGGCAGCGAGACGGGCACCAGCCCCCCCAGCATCCCAAAGCCAAGTGGCCCGCCCAGGAGGGGACTTCCAGCTGACACCTAGAGAGAGAGAGAGAGAGAGAGAGAGAGAGCGAGAGAGAGAGAGAGAGAGAGAGAGAGAGAGAGAGGAGAGAGCGAGAAAGGAGGGATCAGGTGACTCACTTGGTGACATATAAAGTGCCTGACACAATCTCTTCTGTTCTGACTACGTGGCCAAGCCTTTGCAGAACATACTCAAAACCCTAGCGAGAAAAATGCAGTCAGTATCTAAAAGTTGCTTCTCTTGATCCTCTTTTTCACTCTTCTTGACACTTTTTCTGGTCGCCTGTGATTGGCTGACTCACCTGCGTCAGGTGTGAGGTGATGGAGGGTGTGGCCATGGTTGCTGTTGGCGCCCGACTGCCTACAGCCTTGGCTCCGCCCACGGCCCTCTGTCTCTGTCCGTGACTGGTCGAGACCATGCCAGAGGGGGAGGGGCTGTTGTCCGGGCGACTGGTGACGGGCGACATGCGCATGGGGCTGCTGTTGGAGCTTACGCTGCTAACGCTACTACTGCTAATGACAGACGGAGCCTTCTGGCTCCCCGCAAAGCTATAACTGCCCTGGCCCGACTTCACCTGACCCCCACCTTGGACACTATATGGGGGGCGGAAGCCGGCAGTCTTGGGGGACTGGTACTGGAGAGGGCTGGAGATCATTTGAGAGTGAGAGAGGAGGTTGGAAGAGGAGGAAGAAGGGGAGGGGGAGGAGGTGGGAGGAGGGGGTGAGGGCGGGGGGCGAGGGGTGGGGGCAGGGGGGCGAGGGGTGGGGGCGGGGGGGCGAGGGGTGAGCTTGATGATGGGGGAGGAGTTGTTGCTGTGGGAGGACTTGGTGAGGGTGGCCTGCATGGGGGTGATGAAGTTGGACTGGTGGTGGGGCTTGGATTTACCCTGGTGGTGGGAGGGGGACTGGGAGGGTGAGGAGCCCACCGTGGAGGTGAGGTAGGAGGGTTGCTGGGGGCTCTTGGAGTTGAGCTGCTGGGGGCTCTTGGAGTTGAGCTGCTGGGGGCTCTTGGAGTTGACCTGCTGGGGGCTCTTGGAGATGAGCTGCTGGGGGTGTGAGTGGGAGTTGGTGGCACGGGACTGAGGGGAGGAGGAGGGCATGTTACTCATCATGGCACCGCCGTTACTGCTGCTGTTGGCTTTGACACAGCTCTTCCCCAGTCCTGGTATTGCCACACCCATGCCCAAGGCGACCTTCTGATGGGGGGGCAGGAGCGGAGAGGACGTGGGAGGGGGCCGCTGCTTGGTGGGCGGGGAGGGGGACGACGGTGGGTGGAGTTTACTCCCTCCGGTCATGACCCCTTGCCTGTGAGTGGCGGTTGCCATGTTGACATTGTGTCTCTGAGTCTGTCCCATAGAGCCCGCTCCTTTCATCACCCCGTACACTCCGTCGGCGCCACGAGACACCAACGTGGCCCCCGCGAGCTGCATGCGAGCCGACGACGCCGTGGAAGTGGAGGGAGAGGTAGATAGAGTGGTCATAATGTTGGCCATCGTTGACGAGTTGGCGTTTACCTTGGAAAGAGAATGTGACGTGAGAAGGGAAGACGAGGGGGAGTAGTGAGGGGTGATGGAGGGGGGGGAGGAGTTGGGGATCTGGAGAGGCGGGGGGAGAGGGGGAGGTGAGGGTGAGGTCAGTGACGCTGCCGTGGGGACCCAGGCCCTTGGCGGCTTGGCTAAGGAAGGTGAGGGCGTGGGAGACTGAATCCAGGGAGGGGGCGCGGAGGTCCTCGTCCAGCGAGTCGGACAGGCAGATGGGCTCCGAGGGGGACGAGGAGGTCCGGCGGGCCTGGATGACAGAGGGGGTGGAGGGGACGTGGGGGAGAGAAGGGGTGGTGGCGGTGGGGAGATTGGGCCTCTGCTGGATCCATTGGCCCTCCTGGAACACAGGGACAGGACAAAGGTTAGCATTAGCCCCGCACCAGAACATTTGGAAGCACAAGTTATACCAAATAACCATCTTGTAGAAAAGGTTACAAAAGTCAATTGAGAGTGAAGAGGTGTCACTGACCTTGGCTTTAGCCCTGGGGGTGGGGACCATCCTTTTCTTGACCCTGGACAGAGAGACAAATGGTGTGTTAAGTTAACAGCCTCACAGGAATGCTAATCCATCTATCAATTAATCAATCATCTGTTTCTTCAGATATACTACATATTCTATCCATATCCTGTCCACATTGTCTATACATCCCATCACATACTGTATATATGTATACACTACCAGTCAAACGTTTGGACACACCTACTCATTCAAGGGTTTTTCTTTATTTTTGTAGAATAATAGTGAAGACATCAAAACTATGAAATAACACATGTGGAATCATGTAGTAACCAAAATAGCCACCCTGTGCCTTGACAGCTTTGCACACTCTTGGCATTCTCTCAGCCAGCTTCATGAGGTAGTCACCTGGAATGCATTTCAATGAACAGGTGTGCCTTCTTAAAAGTTAATTTGTGGAACTTCTTTCCTTCTTAATTAGTTTGAGCCAATCAGTTGTGTTGTGACAAGGTAGGGGTGGTATACAGAAGATAGGGGGCAGGTAGCTTAGTGGTTAAGAGCGTTGTGCCAGTAACCGAAAGGTCGCTGGTTCTAATCCCCGAGCCGACTAGGTGAAAAATCTGTCGATGTGCCCTTAAGCAAGGCACGTAACCCTAATTGCTCCTGTAAGTCGCTCTGGATAAGAGCGTCTGCTAAATAACGTAACATTTTTTTTTTTTTATGTTTTAAAAAAGATATTCCTATTTCGTAAAAGACCAAGTTCATATTTTGGCAAGAACAGCTCAAATAAGCGAAGAGAAACGACAGTCCATCATTACTTTAAGACATGAAGGTCAGTCAATCCGGAACATTTCAAGAACTTTGAATGTTTCTTCAAGTGCCGTCGCAAAAACCATCAAGCGCTATGATGAAACTGGCTCTCATGAGGACCACCACAGGAATGGAAGACCCTTATCTCTGCGTTATCTCTGCTGCAGAGGATAAGTTCATTAGAGTTACCAACCTCAGAAATTGCAGCCCAAATAAATGCTTCACAGAATTCAAGTCACAGACACATCTCAACATCAACTGTTCAGAGGAGACTGTGTGAATCAGGCCATCATGGTCGAATTGCTGCAAAGAAACCACTTCTAAAGGCCACCAATAAGAAAAAGAGACCTGCTTGGGCCAAGAAACACGAGCAATGGACATTAGACCGGTGGAAATGTGTCCTTTGGTCTGGAGTCCAAATTGGAGATTTTTGGTTCCAACCGCCGTATCTTTGTGAGACGCGGTGTGCGTGAACGGATGATCTCTGCATGTGTAGTTCCCACCGTAATGGAAGAGGAGGTGTTATGGTATGGGGGTGCTTTGTGGGTGACACTGTCTGTGATTTATTTAGAATTCAAGGCACCCTTAACCAGCATGGCTACCACAGCATTCTGCAGCGATACACCATCCCATCTGGTTTGGGCTTAGTGGGACTATAATTTGTTTTTCAACAGGACAATGACCCAACACACATCCAGGCGGAGTATGGACTATTTTACCAAGAAGGAGAGTGATGGAGTGCTGCATCAGATGACCTGGCCTCCACAATCCCCCGACCTCAACCCAATTGATATGGTTTGGGATGAGTCAGACGGCAGAGTGAAGGAAAAGCAGCCAACAAGTGCTAAGCATATGTGAGAACTCCTTCAACACTATTGGAAAAGCATTCCAGGTGAAGCTGGTTGAGAGAATGCCAAGAGTGTGCAAAGCTGTCATCATGGCAAAGGGTGGCTATTTGAAGAACCTCAAATATAAAATATATTTTGATTTGTTTAACACTTTTTCGGTTACTACATGATTCCATATGTGTCATTTCATAGTTTTGATGTCTTCGCTATTATTCTACAATGTAGAAAATAGTAAAAATAAAGAAAAACCCTTGAATGAGTAGGTGTGTCCAAACTTTTGACTGGTACTGTATATATATTTATACTCCGGACTCCGACATTGCTCGTCGTAATATTTCTTAATTCCATTATTTTCCTTTTAGATGTGTGTATTGTTGTGTATCGTTAGATATTACTGCACTGTTAGGAGCACACGCATTTCGCTACACCCGCAATAACATATGCTAAATATGTGTATGCAACCAATAAAACTTGATGTGATCTGTCAATCAGGCATATATACAATAAAAGGTATAATTGCCATTATAAAGCCAACGACATAGTTGGGAAACTATCCCAACTTATCTATAAGGTCCAACTATAGTTGAGATAACGTACATGTTGCCAGTGAGGTGACTGTGTACAGCACGACTCTCCTTGAACAGCATCCTGGCCTGCATCCAGCCCTTGGGCCAGAGTGGTTTGACCTCGTTCTCCATGAAGGCCTTGAGGTAATCCTCCACGGAGAGAGAGCACTGAGATGACTCCAGTTCATAGCAGCTCAACTTCACACGCACCAGGTTACACAGCAGCGACCTACACACACACACGCACACACAGACGGAAAAGAAGAAAGCTTACTGATCTATTGTCTTTTCAATCAACCATTTTCTGTATGACTTCGCTCGAGAATGTCACTCTAGTGTCTAGGCTGGGTTATTATAAAGGCACTTTGTGACAACTGCTGATGTAAAAATGGCTTTATAAATAAGATTTGATTGAGGGCAATGGATGGGCGGTTACCTGAGCTTGTCATCCCAGACAAACTTCTTCCGTGGGCCCATCATCCTCTTCCCTGGCTTCCCCTCATCCTCCTCCTCTGATCCGTTCTTCTCTACCTCTCCAGGCTGCTGCCTGCTAGGGTTCAACACATATACCTCAGAACCAACATGTTCTCCCGACCCCAATATATACCAGCAGAGGCAGAGACGCATGCAAATGAAAGTAGTGATGAACACAGGCAGAGTAGAGCACTAAAAATAACCAACCAACCATTATGGATTAGAGATATATCATTGCAGTATGCCAGGGATACTCAACTACTATTTGAGAAGGTCCGGTCATACAAATGTCCTAGGTGGCAAAGGTCCGGATGGATATTGTCATTTATCAGCGTAGTAACAAACCCCCACCCAGCAACCCATGCGATCCCAAACTGTTCAAATTGTTCACATCCTTCTTGTTGGTGGAGAGAAAATGTTGCAGTTTTAAAGCGAATTTCCTGCAATTCTACACATTTTGCCATATGATACCTGAATGAGTGACTCAACTAAATCAATAGGGGCCCCATGGGGGTCGAGGCCCCAGGGCGTACCCATCTAGCTAACATGGGCTAGTTGATAAACTGGACATTGCTGACAGGTTCTAAATCGCTCTCTGTCAGGGAATGACAAACTGTCCATGCAATACTAAATGTAGAAAATGTTAAAATGTAAAGTCGGGAGCCGCGGTCCGTAATGGCCCCGTTCTGCGTCCGGATCCGGACCGCGGTCCACCTGTTGAGTATGGCTGCAGTATACTATTGAGTATTGTAATCTTCTTACTTGGCAGCCTTGACCATGCAGTCCATGCTGTATCGTTGGATCTGCTCGGGCATCACACTGCACACAGCCAGCTTCAGCTTCAACAGGGGCGTACGCAGACGGTCATCCTGGATGTTGATGCTAAGCTTCTTCAGGCGTTTGAGCAGAGCCTCCTTATTGCAGGGCACAAAGGCCTCCAGGTGAGAATACACCTCCCCACGTAGCCCCATCGGCTGCTCCTGCACCTGCAGCTCAATACTGGGGGAGGAGGGGAGGGGAGGAGGAGAGAAGTGAGAGGAGCAACAGAGGGAATGAACAGGAGTGAGAGAAAGGGGGGATGGAGAGCGAAAGATGGCAAGCAAGGAAAGGGGATGAAGAGACAACAAATAATAAAACAATTTGAGAGAGAAAGATGTTGGGAGAAATGTAGAAGAGAGTGGGGGTGAAAAGGACAGGAAAAGAGATGAACAATCGACTCCGATATCAGCGGTATGACACAATCAGGGTGTAGACAGAGAGAGATTTACAACGTGTCAAAAGAATGACAAACTCACTCCAGTAGGATGTTATTCATATCTAGGGTGAAGAATTTCTTCCTTCCCTCTTGATCAAACTGACGAGAGGCCTGTGAAGAAAATAGGTTGGTAAGCATACAAAGCTGTATTCCATGGAAATATGCACAAAAGTAAAAAGGAGCCTTCTGTGTCAGTTTCAAAATGGCTGCATCGTCATCTTGCCAGTTTTCGCTCATCTTTGATTTGTCTCTTTCTTCTCTCTCCCTTTTGGCCACCAGTTGTCTATTGCTACTCTACCTTTCTTTTATTTGTTTTGCTCTCATCCGCTCCTCCTTTGTGCTCTGCTCCACTCTAACTCTCTATGCACTTTTATCACCCTGTCAAGAAATGCATTACAAATCTTAGAAGAACTGAAACACTATTTTAAGTGATATCACCTTGATCATGGTTTAAGAAAATGGCTGCCACACATTTCAACTGTACACAATTCCAGGAAGTTACTCAACAATTAAATTAAGGGATGATCACATAAACATTAAATAAACAAATAAATACATCTATGATAAACAGGAAAAGCCCCATCAGCGCGACTCACCGCCCGTAGGTCCTCGATGCGCTTGATGAGGGGGGGAGGCAGGCCGTCAGGGAGCGGAGGTGGATGCAGGAGACCCCCTGAAACCCCCAGTCCCCTCCCTAACCCGCCACCAATCGTCTTCGGCCCTGAAACTCCAATTCCCATCAAGCCATTCTCTCTCCCGGGGGTGGCCACATGCGGATTAGCCGAGCAGTCCAGAAGGCTGAAGTCTAGGTCACCCAGAAGATCCTGGAGCTCCTTCTCATTTGCCGAGCCCAGCAGCGACATCATGGCTGGGTCAGCGGTGAGCTCGGCCAATGAGACGTCGTTGTTAGCCGTGTTAGCGTGCAGGTGGGAGTTAGCCAGCAGGTGGTTGGCTCGGGGTGCGTTGGCCAGGGAGCTACCCATGCCGGGGTGGGGCGCGTTGGGGTTCATCTTCCTCATCTCCTGCTTCTCCCGGGTGAAGCGGCGCAACATGGCTGCCAAGCACAGGGAGTCCTTCATCAGCTTCTTCCTCTTCTTCTTCTCTGGCCGGTGGATGTTCATCAGCGACGACACTCTGGATCAGAAAGACGAGAGAGGGGGGTGAAGAGGGGAAAGAGAGGAGAGGATGAGAGAAGGAAGAAATAGGAAAGAGAGAGAAAATAGTGAGGGAAGAGAGATGATGTGGAGGGAAGGAGGGGATTGTTAATCCAATAGCAAGTTATGATGTGTAATCTCGAAGACAACAAACCTATAAGCAAGGCAATGTCTTTTCAATATGATACAAGGGAAACAACAGTCTCATAATAGCTGCTGGTCTATTTCTGGGGCTCTTTAGAATAGGAGTATTTATGGCAGCGGAGTGATCAGCCTATCAGAGCGTAGCTAATGGAGTCTTTGTTAAGGACACTTGGCCTGTCACACATGCCCACGGGCCATTCAGAGAGAGCATCACAGTGTGTCATGTCATAGTCAGACATATCTGTACATTGGTAGGAATGAACCAAAATATATCTATATGATGTATTCGTCTTTCTATTGTATTCTATGATGAAGTGCATACATTTCACATTTGATAGGGTTTGACACGGAGGGGGGGGGTATAACAACTGATTCAAAAACCATTTCAAGACATTTGGAGGAATGGGTCTTGCAACATGCTCAGTTGTATTTGAGAAATATGCATAGAACAACAATGTCCTCTTAGATAATTTGCTCTTACAGCAAGAACAAAATAATCTGAATTATTCAACAACCATTCTATCTCAAATTCTAATTTGTGAAGGTACAGACATGCCTGACAGGCACAAGAAGCACCGATGTATCCATCCCACTATCCTTTCATCTCACCCTGGTTTGGGCACTCTGTTCTTCCGGGGTTTCTTCTCCTCCAAATTGTTCCCTTCTTTCCTCCGTCTCTTGATCACTTGCTCCTCGCCATCCTTCAGCTTCTGCTACCACCGGAAGGCACAGACAGAATTCATTAAAAACCAAAACAACCAATTGTATAAACACAAATAAATCAGGTTTGTCATACTCCTATCAGGGATGGGGTCAATTATTCTAGTCAATTCAGGAAGTAAGCAAAAATTCATTGATTTTGAATGAAATTGGAATTTCTGTTTACTTCCTGAATTGACATCATTGAAATGGAATTGACCCCAACTGACTAATATAGTGTAATTTCACTGTATAAAATACTTCATGCCAGTATCCCACCCTTACTCTGGGTTTGACATCCTTGCCCCCGTCCTCTCCTTCTGACTCGGAAGCAGCTCTGAACTGCAGCGTGCCCGTGTTGATGTAGAACCCTCCCAGCTTGGTGGTCAGGGAGGCTGGAACCAGCTCGTCATACTGTCACACAAAACAAAATGGCTGCCGTTACATTCAGAGCACACAGGTGAGAGCATAGACGCAGAATACAGAGTAACTTCAATGAGTCTCTGACAAACAACAACATGTCACTGTGGTGGATGTAGGTTAGTGTTTATGAGGTTGATTGCTTGTGCAAATTGGTGCTGTGGTTGATTAATAGTCTTAAGCACGCTCCAAACAGGAAGCGAAACTCCAGAGCAAAGTTCGCCAGAATAGAGCAGATTCCTATTTTCTCCGCCTCCACTAGACGGCTGTCACGTGCACGACCACCGCCGACCGCTCCGCCTGGAGAGTATTCTGCCCCCCCACCTATCTCCATTGAAAATGAATGGGAAACTCAGCTGCTTCCTGTCTGGAAAGCCCTTTCGAGTTTTGTTATCAACATGTTTGCTATATCAAAATTAAAGGGATGTAGAGGGTTAAAAAAAGGGATACTTACAGCCTCTGAGTTGTCAATAAATGGGTCGGTCTCGTCGTAACCGAAGCCTATGTCAATCAGATCCTGCATTCTGTCCTTCCGCTTCTTCTTTCCTGCTGCATTCGCATTGCCCTGTGTCACAGATTATACATACTTTCACATGAACATACTATATAACCAGTAGTCATAAACAACAACAAAAAAGGCTTATAACCAGATATAACAGGTTTACAACCTAGTACAACTAGTTATTAACCAGATAAAAAAGTAAAACTTATCTTAAAACTAGTATCTTATCAGTGGAGTTATTAGAGGACAAAGTTTTACCATGGCTCCAAAAAATTACGTACATATTTGTTCTCAAACTTCTTGGCCAGGGCCTCCACCTGCAGTCGTTCTTGCTCGTCATCGTTGAAAGGGTCGCTAGGGTCAAGGGCAGGAGGCACGATAAAAAGAGTTGGAGTCTGAGTTGGGGCTGGGGCTGGAGGAGGGTTCTTTTTTGCCTAGAAAGGGGAGGGAATGGGTGAAGAAAAGTGTAACTACTTGAAAATAAATGGACTTACCCACAATAAACAAACAACAAAGTAATAAATAATAATATTGTGTTGTTATTGTACCGGATGTAAAGCATATTGTCATGCAATCGCATTGCCCAAATAGCATTGGTGAAGAAGCATTTGTATTTAGATTTACAGCTGGTTTATATAGTTGTAGTATCACTTGTAATTACAAGTTTGAGAACAATATATTATATTCAACATAATTCCTTCGCAAATATGTAACTAAAAAAAGAGCAAACTACTGTATCATGCAATGATGTAGGTACACAACATTGAGTGTCTTGATAACATAATACCGGTATTTGCGTAACTCCCTGTAGGCTACATCCTGGTACTTACAAACCCACTCCATTCAGCACTGACTAATCTTCAATATGTCACCCATAGGAGGCTAAACTCAACTGTACTGGGGCACTTCTTCTACGTGCCATAATAATGGCTGTATGACTGGTGTAAACTAGCAAGCGAGTTGTCAAGTTATCAAGAACGGGAAACAGGTAGCGCCAGACAAGCTTTATCACCACATGTGCATAAGGAGTGCCTACAACTGTAATATTGACGTGCCGTTCGAGTACCAAGTGATTTGAGTGAATGGCTTAATGAATGGCTGAGCTAGGGTCTTTTGTGTGAAGTCCATGACTGGTAATTTCCTCACACAGACCACGTTAGTCCGTGGAAAGACAAGATACATCCACTTTCCTATCCTAGTTTATAACAAGTCCCCACTAACCAAGCTAATAAAATCAACTGGTGTTGATCCATGTCTTCCCTGGCCAAACAGAAGGAGTCATACCTGGATGTTTTGGACGAGTTCGCTGTAGTTAAACTCGTTAGACGATTGATCGCTGGGCTCGGACAGAGATAGGTTCAATCGCACGGTAATCCGTTTTCCTTCAGCGTTGTCCTTGTCGCTAGTTTTGCCGAAAAGCCCACCGCCACCATCTGCCCCGGACGCTGTCGTGTCGACCTCACCATCCGCATCTAAGTCGATGTCGGCCTCGTCATCCTCCAACCGTCGTTTCTTAGTCTCGGTGGCTGATCCCGCAGCGAAGGCCGAGAGGGTGACAAATTGTACTTTTCTCGGTTCGGCCATTTGGATGTGCTGCCTGTCTGAACCTCGCTTCGGACAGACAGCGACAGCGCGAGCTACTTCGCGAAACTACTTCAAATTGGCGAAATGAAGGGGTTTGCGCGAAAACGCAATGGCTATTTAGTGGCTAATAAGATGTAAGGGGGTCTTCCGCACCATTCGAATTGAATTTCAGCGGATGAGATGGTCGGGGAAAAGTTGTTTTTTCAGTAGCTACTTGCATCCTCAATTGCTATGGGATCGAGACATTCAAGGTGGCCATCTTGGATTTCAGGAGTAAATAAAATATCAGAGAGGTCACTGGGCCTGCGCGCACAAACAATAACGGAAGTAGCGTGAGCGAGGGGGGTTATCGTGGCCAATCACCGCATTTGCCCCCATTTTAATCCCGCCCCTATCATACCAGGCGATAATAAGAACATCTGAAGAAGATGGCACTAGTATTATGACCTTTACGGAGATGTCTTTTGTGAAAGGACATTTTATCAGATCATAGCCCATGTCATCAGAATAACTTACACATTTTGCTCACTAATATAGCAAATGGAAGGCATCTGTTTTGATGCCATTCTTATGTCATCCATTCAGTCAGTGCTGAAATGCTGAATTGTGAGTTTTTCCACAATGACCAAGCTACACACACAGTAAATCCCAAACGGAACCAAACAAGCCAGTTGGGTGGCTCTGTGAGTTAGCCTCATAGACACTGATGATGCAACACAAGCAAACATTGGTGGACACCTGTTGAAATTGAGGGGTCTTGTGTTCAGTTATTTTGTAGAAACACTGCTTCCTTTAATTTAGATCAGGAAGAAGCTGATTAGCAATAGGAGGACATTTTGGACTTCAAATGACAGTACATGTACTATTTCATTCGAATGTATGCCTATTTGCGTCTGTATGGCCACAATAATAATAATACAAAGACATCATGAGAGAAATAGTGAATGCATATAGAAGAACAAACAATTGAGAGAAAAAAAGGTCAACAAACCTTAATAAAGAGAACACTGTTTAATACTTGTATCAGCATCATTTGAGTAATACAAAATACACATTTCAATACAATTGATTGGCAAGATTGTACAGAACTATATACATTGCAAATAAAACACATTTAGTACATTATATAAATAGTGTGACAAATGTACAATAAAGTGCGTCAATACACATTGTGCATGACTCATGAGAACAGGTTATTTAATAGATTTTCACTAGTAAAAGTGACTGATAAGAAATGCACATGTAAACTACATATATAATGTAATAAAAACATGTAGTAAGTGTATTACGTGTGTTATAAGCATGTTATGACATTGTTATGTCAGAGGAACCCTGTTGTCTTTGGCCCATTTCCTTAGAGCTCTGATAATGTACTCCACCTGGGGGTTCTGTGTGCTCCTCAACAGGGGCAGCACCTCCTTCAGGGTTTCCCTGTGCAACCACAGACAATGGTTATTAGTGATGGGAACTTAGCAACAGGTCATATTCTACAATGGCAATGTTTTAATAACATAAACATAGCATAATGGTTGTCAATAAAGTTCAAATGAAAGTGCTTGAATCACAAAAGTCACACTTTACCGTGCAATGTAAATTACTCAAGGCACAAAAATTATGTACCAAAACATCTCTGTGGAGGACATGATTTTCATATTTTATGTGTTGGTGACTCTGTGTAGCGGACAATCATTAACACAGACAAGTGTTGGTATCAACATTGGACTAAAGAAACTTAGCCAATACTTACTTTGGCTCTCTGCCTGCCAGTATGAGCTGGAAGATTCCGACACAGGCCCCTCTCTTGCCCTCCCAGTAGTTGGAGTCGGGATCCAGTTTCTCCAGAGTATCGAATGCTTTGGCTGCCGAGTAGAACTGACCCATCTGAAAGCACAGACAGACAGAGCGGCATTTAATTGCATTGAATATTGAGAAAGCTTGGCCTTTGCTAATCTCGTCCCCAGTCTATTGGGGAGGAAGTCTGGTGCGCAAGATTAAGCCATTGCTGACTTGTGGTTAGCCTGGAAACTAAGCTAGTAGAGAGAGTAGTAGTGAGCCTCACCTTATAGCAGTCGTTGGCAATGAGTTGTAAGAGGCTGAAGGAGTCTGGCGAAGCCCCCATCTTCAGATACAGCTCCCAGGCTAGCTGGCTTTTCTGGTTCATGATGTCTGAGCGAGAGGAGAGACAACACTATTTAGATAATATATTTCTTATAATTAATTAGTAATATATTTAGTTTCTTAGATCATGTATGTAGATATCGTATTGATGTAAAGGTATTGAAAATGTATTGATGACAAATGGATAATGTATTGCAGGCTGGATACATACAGCAGCGAGTCAGCCAGCTCAGGTATACATAGTCAGTCTTAATCTTCTCACCCTGGATCAGCAGAAATATCTGAGTCCAATATAAAAGAATGTTACAACATGAACTTTTAACTGATTCAATACACTACTCAATGCAAGCAGTAGTGCATATTTCCAGGTTGACAGTATGTACCTCCTCTGCTTCTTTGTAGTTGCCCAAGGCAGCTTTGGCCTGGGCATAGTTGAAATTGAACGTATCCTCGGTATAGAAGTAACTCTGTTAAAGACAAACCAAAAATAAACACACAATCAAAGAGAAATAATGCTTACCTTCTTTCCCCAAGCATACATGTTAAGTACACAGCAATCCATAAATATGTCAAGCACTCAAAGGAAAAGTGATTGAGTATGTGTGTGCAACCATGCCTATGTGCTCTACTGTACTATTGGTCTGTATGCTACATGTTTTGGGCCATGCAAACCTTGACTGAGTTGAGGTAGATGAGAACGTCTTCAAACTGCCTCAGAAGGAAGAAACAGGAAGCCATACACTGTCTTCCAGGTATCGTGTCTGAGAGGAGAGAGAGATAAAGACAGTGAGACAAAGATGCACATGCTCACTCACACGCAGACATATTTTAAATTTAATTTACATACACGCACATGTGAACACACACGCTAAACACACATACTAACACACACACAAGCTAACTCATAGCTTCTTGGTTGAATCGCTTTAGATTCATTCATTCACATTACCGCATTCGCTGGCTGAGCCTCCGACCAGCTGGAAGAACTGTTGAGCGATTTTCAGGTGATCCCTCTGCAGCAGAGATACAGACAGGGACGAGGAGGAGGGAATAGAGACTGCTAGTCAGTCAGTCAGATTTCCTATCAGTGATGATCTACTACACCAGGAATATAAGACATTCCTAATCTACTCGGACATTTATACTGTGTGGGCCTAGGGGGTTTTCGGATAGTTTGTCAAACATTTTCTTACTCACCGATCCAATTTCTTGGCCCAATGCAGCATTCACCACTCCTTTCAAAATGTACTCCTGAAATAAATGGATTTTGTTAAGACACCGTATGTATGCTATTAAGGCTTTCGTCTTTAAACAACAAGACTTCCGCTGCTTATGACACCTGATAATGTGAAACTATTACTACCTGTGGTGTGGTTGGCTCCAAGTCTTTTATGAGGGTGTAAGCCTCTTGAACATCATCTGAAACATACAGGTGCACGAGGACCATTCTTTAGTTCAAAGGTTATTGATGATAAAATATGTTAGGATTAGGATTCAAAGACAACCACCAGAGGCTAAGGCCCACCTTGTCTAAGGTAGTAGATGACCAGGTTCAACCGAGCCTCAGAGATTACATCAATCAGCGGGGGCAGCACCTGCAACGCCCCCCTCCCCACCACGAAACACCACCTGGGGGTGATAGAGGTCAAAAGTTATAGAGCACAGGGGTCACTGTCATGCAAACACAGTCACACAACAGAGGTGGTGGAACAGCTTACCAGGTTATGCCGGATAAGCTCCTTAGCAAACTCAAAGGAGCAGGAGGAGATGTCTATGAGGTTCTTTAACTCAGCCTGAGAGATAAAATAACAAATTGAACCACATTATTGCTGTACATGTCAAGTGTAGGCATAAACATCGACTGTGGATGTTAGGCAAACGCGTGTAGATGCACGCCAGTCTATTTTGACTGTTGATGCATACGAAGTTGCTTTACCTCGGCTGCCTTGCCGTTGTACAGCCTGAAGTGGTTGCAGGCCTTGAGGTTGAGAGCGATGGTGGATTCAGGAATACTCTGCAGATACACAGCCAGCACCTCTTGGGAAACATCATAGTAGTCCAACTTGTAGTAGCACAGCGCTACGTACACGTTAAGAGCTAGGAAATCTCTGGAGGAAAGAGAAAATAGGTAAATATGGTAAAACATCCAATAGCTAGTACCATAGTTCACACTGCATTCTTGAATAGTACATGTTGACCTCTCAAACTCCTTGTGCATCTTTCTCTCTTGCCTTTTGACTGCACTGTCCAATATAATACACCATATTTCTCAACTGCAAAATAACTATAGCCTTCTCCCTCCATCTTCTTGTCTCTGTATCAACACAAGGCAATGTGTCCATCCAACTGTATAATACTTCATCCTAAATATATGGTTTATAGTATGTTTACTGTGTATAGTTATACGAATTGACAGTAAGATTGACACTGACTCATTCAGACTATCCACACTACCCATTGGTACTGGTGGGACCACTGTAATCTGGCATATGAGGGATTTGTGGGACTATGCTCTTGCCTATCAGTGATTTTGATGAAGGGACATGGGAGAATGACCCAGTATAAGTACCTATTCTGTAGCAGGATGCGTTTGTAGATGTCGATGGCCTCCTGGTAGTGGGATCTCATGTAGTGGATGGAGGCCAGGCTCAGCTGGTCCTCAGTCACATCCTCCAGGTTCTGATGGAAACCCATCAGCTTCTTCTCATCATTGAACTGGGAACAGAGAGGAAAGACATGGTTGGTTTGTCTATTGGTTTATTTGGGATATTACACAAGTAGGTGTGCACCTACAGTACCACACAGTTGCATTACAAAGAAAGAAAAAAGTACACTGAACAAAAATGTAAACGCAACATGTAAAGTCAGTTGAAATAAAAGATCCCAGAAATGTTCCATATGCACAAAAAGCTTACTTCTCTCAAATTTTGAGCACAAATTTGTTTACATCCCTGTTAGTGAGCATTTCTCCTTTGCCAAGATAATCCATCCACCTGACAGGCGTGGCATATCAAGAGGCTGATTAAACAGCATGATCATTACACAGGTACACCTTGTGCTGGGACAATAAAAGTCCACTCTGAAATGTGCAGTTTTGTCACACAACACAATGCCACAGATGTCTCTAGTTTTGAGGGAGCGTGCAATTGGCATGCTGACTGCAGGAATGTCCACCAGAGCTGTTGCCAGATATTTTAATGTTAATTTCTCTACCATAAGCCATCTCCAACGTCGTTTTAGGGAATTTGGCGGTACGTCCAACCGGTCTCACAACCACAGACCATGTGTATGACATCATGTGGGCGAGTGGTTTGCTGATGTCAACGTTGTGAACAGAGTGCCCCATGGTGGTGGGGTTATGGTATGGGCAGGTATAAGCTACGGACAACGAACACAATTGCATTTTATCTATGGCAATTTTAATGCACAGGGATACCGTGACGAGATCCTGAGACCCATTGTCGTGCCATTCATCCACTGCCATCACCTCAAGTTTCAGCATGATAATGCACGGCCCCATGTCGCAAGGATCTGTACACAATTCCTGGAAGCTGAAAATGTCCCAGTTCTTCAATGGCCTACATACTCACCAGACATGTCACCCAATGAGCATGTTTGTGATGTTCTGGATCAACGTGTACAACAGCGTGTTCCAGTTCCAGCCCATATCCAGCAACTTCGCACAGCCATTGAAGAGGAGTGGGACAACATTCCACAGGCCACAATCAAAAGCCTGATTAACTCTATGTGAAAGAGATGTGTCGCGCTGCATGAGGCAAATGGTGGTCACACCAGATACTGACTGGTTTTCTGATCCACGCACCTACCTTTTTTAAAGGTATATGTGACCAACAGATGCATATCTGTTTTCCCAGTCATGTGAAATCCATAGATTAGAGCCAAATGAATTTATTTCAATTGACTGATTTCCTTATATGAATTGTATCTCAGTAAAATCTTTGAAATTGTTGCATGTTGCATTTATATTATGAAGCAAAGATCAATGATATAAAGAACTTTGGAGTACTTTAAATGAAATTATGGGCAGAAAGACTAATTCAACTCCATCTTTCATCAAATCAGATGGCTTATTCATCACAAAACCATTTGATGTTGCCAATTATTTTAATGTTTACTTCATTGGCAAAGTGGGCAAACTTAGGCAGGAAATGCCAACAACGAACAGTGAGCCATCGTATTCATGCATTAAAAAACAAATAATGAAAGAAAAGCATTGCAAGTTTGAATTTTGTAAAGTTAGTGTGGGAGAGGTGGGAAAATTATTGTTATCGATCAATAATGACAAACCACCTGGCATTGACAACTTAGATGGAATGCTACTGAGGATGGTAGCTGACTCTATAGCCACTCCTACAGTGGGGAGAACAAGTATTTGATACACTGCCGATTTTGCAGGTTTTCCTACTTACAAAGCATGTAGAGGTCTGTAATTTTTATCATAGGTACACTTCAACTGTGAGAGACGGAATCTAAAACAAAAATCCAGAAAATCACATTGTATGATTTTTAAGTAATTAATTTGCATTTTATTGCATGACATAAGTATTTGATACATCAGAAAAGCAGAATTTAATATTTGGTACAGAAACCTTTGTTTGCAATTACAGAGATCATACGTTTCCTGTAGGTCTTGACCAGGTTTGCACACACTGCAGCAGGGATTTTGGCCCACTCCTCCATACAGACCTTCTCTAGATCTTTCAGGTTTCGGGGCTGTCGCTGGGCAATACAGACTTTCAGCTCCCTCCAAAGATGTTCTATTGAGTTCAGGTCTGGAGACTGGCTAGGCCACTCCAGGACCTTGAGATGCTTCTTACGGAGCCACTCCTTAGTAGCCCTGGTTGTGTGTTTCGGGTCGTTGTCATGCTGGAAGACCCAGCCACGACCCATCTTCAATGCTCTTACTGAGGGAAGGAGGTTGTTGGCCAAGATCTCGCGATACATGGCCCCATCCATCCTCCCCTCAATACGGTGCAGTCGTCCTGTCCCCTTTGCAAAAAAGCATCCCCAAAGAATGATGTTTCCACCTCCATGCTTCACGGTTGGGATGGTGTTCTTGGGGTTGTACTCATCCTTCTTCTTCCTCCAAACACGGCGAGTGGAGTTTAGACCAAAAAGCTATATTTTTGTCTCATCAGACCACATGACCTTCTCCCATTCCTCCTCTGGATCATCCAGATGGTCATTGGCAAACTTCAGATGGGCCTGGACATGTGCTGGCTTGAGGAGGGGGACCTTGCGTGCGATGCAGGATTTTAATCCGTAACGGCATAGTGTGTTACTAATGGTTTTCTTTGTGACTGTGGTCCCAGCTCTCTTCAGGTCATTGACCAGGTCCTGCCGTGTAGTTCTGGGCTGATCCCTCACCTTCCTCATGATCATTGATGCCCCACGAGGTGAGATCTTGCATGGAACCCCAGACTGATGGTGATTGACCGTCATCTTGAACTTCTTCCATTTTCGAATAATTGCGCCAACAGTTGTTGCCTTCTCACCAAGCTGCTTGCCTATTGTCCTGTAGCCCATCCCAGCCTTGTGTAGGTCTACAATTTTATCCCTGATGTCCTTACACAGCTCTCTGGTCTTGGCCATTGTGGAGAGGTTGGAGTCTGTTTGATTGAGTGTGTGGACAGGTGTCTTTTATACAGGCAACGAGTTCAAACAGGTGCAGTTAATACAGGTAATGAGTGGAGAACAGGAGGGCTTCTTAAAGAAAAACTAACAGGTCTGTGAGAGCCGGAATTCTTACTGGTTGGTAGGTGATCAAATACTTACGTCATGCAATAAAATGCAAATTAATTACTTAAAAATCATACAAATGTGATTTTCTGGATTTTTGTTTTAGATTCCGTCTATCACAGTTGAAGTGTACCTATGATAAAAATTACAGACCTCTACATGCTTTGTAAGTAGGAAAACCTGCAAAATCGGCAGTGTATCAAATACTTGTTCTCTCCACTGTATCTATCATATCTTTAATCTGAGCCTAGAGAAAAGTATTTGTCCTCAGGCCTGGAGGGAAGCCAAAGTAATTCCGTTACCCAAGAGTGGTAAAGCGGCCTTTAGTGGTTCTAACAGTAGACCTATAAGCTTGCTACCAGCTCCTAGCAAACTGTTGGAAAAAATGGTGTTTGACCAAATACAATGCCATTTCTCTGTAAACAAATTAACAACAGACTTTCAGCATGCTTATAGAGAAGGGCTCTCAACATGTACTGCACTGACACAAATGACTGATGATTGGTTGAAATAAATTGATAATAAGAAGATTGTGGGAGCTGTACTGTTACATTTTTGGGTGCCTGACCATAACCTGTTGTTGAAAAAACGTATGTGTTATGGCTTTTCAACCTCTGCCATATCGTGGATTCAGAGCTATCTATCTAATAGAACTCAAGTGGCTTTCTTTAATGCAAGCTTCTCTAATGTCAAACATGTAAAGTGTGGTGTACCGCAGGGCAGCTCTCTAGGCCCTCTACTCTTTTCTATTTTTACCAATGACCTGCCACGGCATTAAACAAAGCATGTGTGTCCATGTATGCTGATGATTCAACCATATACACATCAGCAACCACAGGTAATGAAGTCACTGAAACCCTTAACAAAGAGTTGCAGTCTGTTTTGGAATGGGTGGCCAGTAATAAACTGGTCCTGAACATCTCTAAAACAAATAATTCCCTAAGTTCTAGACCTCAGATGAATCTGGTATGAATGGTGTGACTGTTGAAGAAGTTGAGGAGACTCAATTACTTGACGTTACCTTAGACTGTAAACTATCATGGTCAAAACATATAGATTCAATGGTTGTAAAGATGGGGAGAGTTCTGTCTGTAATAAATAGATGCTCTGCTTTTTTGACACCACACTTCAAAAAGCAAGTCCTGCAGGATCTAGTTTTGTCTTATCTTGATTATTGTCCAGTCGTGTGGTCGAGTGCTGCAAGGAAATACCTAGTTAAGCTGCAGCTGGCCCAGAACAGAGCGGCACGTCTTGCTCTTCATTGTAATCAGAAGGCTAATATAAATACTATGCATGCCAGTCTCTCTTGGCTAAGAATTGAGGAGAGACTGACTGAATCACTTCTTATTTTTATAAGAAACATTAATGTGTTGAAAATTCCAAATTGTTTGTATAGTAAATGTACACACAGCTCTGACACACACACTTACCCCACCAGACATGCCACCAGGGTTATTTTCACAGTCCCCAGGTCCAGAACAAATTCAAGAAAGCGTACAGTATTATATAGAGCCATTATTGCATGGAACTCCGAACCATCTCATATTGCTCAAATGAACAGCAAACCTGGTTTCAAAAAACAGATAAAGCAACACCTCATGGCACAACGCCTCTCCCCTATTTGACTTAGATAGTTTGTGTGTAGGTATTGATATGTAGGCTCGTGTGCCTTTTTTAATTAGTTGTTTATATTTTTTATGTAGTTCTGTCCTTGAGCTGTTCTTGTCTATTAATGTTCTGTATTATGTCATGTTTCATGTTTTGTGTGGACCCCAGGAAGAGTAGCTGCTGCTTTTGCAACAGCTAATGGGGATCCTAATTACATTTACATTTTAGTTATTTAGCAGACGCTCTTATCCAGAGCGACTTACAGTTAGTGAGTGCATACGTGGTATTTGGTAATAAAATACCAAATACCAAAAAATATTGTTCAGTACACTCTACGTATTGGGACTTGGGGATTGTGTAAAACATGATTTTATGCAACTGTTAGTGCTGAGTGATTAACCGAAATGTCGGTTATTTTTCAGTTTTTAAACAACTAATTGACCGATGTCGGTTCAATTATTTGAATTCCATTTTGTGCGCAATGCGCAGTTTCTCTAGAGATAACTCAGATCAAGCCCGAACTGTATGATGTAGTAGGGAGTTGTAGTTTCCAAAAGGCCAATATTCTACATAGTTTAGTACAGAAAACGTGGTAATTAACTACAATGACCATAAACCATTGCGCGCCTACTTGTCCGGTCTGAGACCGAGAGAAGAGAGAAGAACGTGTGATCGAGAGGGATAGAGAGCAGTTGCTTCGTGAGGTAAAATACATGATCCTGAATTCCTGAAAATACATGATCTATGATTGATAGTTGGTATTCAGCAGTCATAAAAGTATACCTTATTTACTTTGAAGAACTACTAAAATAGATTTTGTCAGACAGCATAGGCAGCAGCTCTATAGAGATGAGATGATGACTTGGAATTAAATAATAAAGTCATCAAATAGGCCTCAAACAAATGTAATATACACAACAACTGAAATATTTTATTAAAGTAATTTGAAAAATGGTTAATAATTGATAAGCAGTAATGGGCAGCCACTACCATCATGGGACTTTTACCAATTGTTTTGTTCTGTGTTCTTACAGCATTAAAACCCACATAATGCATAGTGCATTTAACCATGATTATTTTTTTATAATCGAAACGACCTCAAAAAGCCCTAATCGCTCAGCACTAGCAACTGTACAGAAGCAAAAAAGAAAGAGTGATGAGAAACACACATTAACATTTTAACGAATACAGAAAAGTAACAGTTCTGACCTTATGAGCCAGGTGGAAGAGCAGGCGATTCTGAAGTGCACACTTTGGAGCTAAAGGAAAAAGGGGGGAATACCTTATCGACTACGGTAAGAAGCAGGAGGATGAAAAACTGAACAATTCTAAAATATTTTAGCTTAATATTCACCCTTGTTTGCAGCCTCCTCTGCCTCTCTGTAGAGCCCCAGGAAAAACAAAGTGCAGGCCAGATACACCCACACCTCCCCTGGTTCTTCTAACCGGAGTGTCAATGTCCTGTACTCCTGTCATGGAAATAAATTGACATATGTGTCACATAGAGCATTGTAAAAATTGCTTTTTTCAGACAAGAATGAATTTAACTGAACACACACACCTCCATTGCTCTCTTGTAATCACCCAAGTGAAAGGCACAGTAGCCAATCCAAAGGTCTGCATGCTCCTCTTTTTCTCCAACATCTCGCTGAAACTGAAAGAAGACAAAGCAACACATCAACAATAGGACACAGTGCTCTCGCTCTCTCACACACGGAAACGGAAAGACCTTATAGACAGAGCAATGTCAAGACTGAGGAAGGAGAATGTTGAGAGGACACAGGACTTTCACAGATCACATGATATCTTGAGTCACATTTATTACAGAGTTGCTCATCCTTCATTTGCTGATTGCACATGACAGCTAGCTACATGAGTTCCTATCTAGCTACCTCTAACAGAGTTTGGGCCCCAAGGTAGTCTCTCTGGTTGAGGTATTCCTCCAGGCGAGGGCTCTTCTTGGCTTTGTTTTTCTTCTTCTTCTCACTGACACTAGCTGCAGCCTCTCCACCTACTGCTGGCTTCACCCGGGACAGAATCTGGATGGATGTGACAAGGAAGAGAATCCTTATTGTGGACATGACAGCTGGCAATTTGTTTACTAAAGCGGAAATCATACAATATTTGCATATTTGGTCAGATAGACAGTCATGTTTTAATAGATATAGTGTAGCTATAGCCGTTATCCTTTGTCAAACTAGCTTACTGCCATTACTTTAAAATGAACCTCGTCACCTATCACAAATAGGTGAAATATACGTTTGTAGCTGGCTAAGTAGCTTGCTAGCTACATTGATTAAGCTAGAAAGCTAACTAGCTAACGTTAACTACATAGCAAGACTTTTAGCTAACCAACAAGTACGCAGCTAGTAGGCTAACTTGTAAGACTTACCATGACGGCACAGCAGTTACTCTTGCATTATGTCACTGTTCAGTATGGATACATTGATTATAGCTATAACAACACTAGCTAACGTTAGTGGGAAATTAGCTACGTTAGCTAACGTTATTAACTACTTTTCTAGCTGGGATTAGCTTAGCTGGCTGGCTAGCTAACAGTGAACCAACAGATACGAAAAGAAAAGACACCTCTTCGCTGCCAAAGAACCTGGAAGGAATAGCATGAATACGTAAAGTGAACGAAGGGTATCAAGCTAGCTATCGTTAGCCACTAACGTTAGCTAATGAAACATCTGACTGTGATTTCCTTGCGGTGTGGGGATTACGCTTGTGTTGCCTAGCAACGGCGTTCATCCTCTTCTTCACTTCATGATCAGATGCGGAATGCAAATGTAATTCTGGATTTAGCCCCGTTTTTGTCGTGCATGTTTGATAATGACATTCCCACAAAACAACTTTTTTTTTGCCACCCACATAGAGAGGGTTCGTCAAATGTATCTAGAACAGCCCCAGTGGCCTAATGGATAAGGCACTGGCCTCCTAAGCCAGGGATTGTGGGTTCGAGTCCCATCTGGGGTGATAATGTTTTCACCCTGGGGATGCATTGGGTGGTCATACAATGTGAAATCAGTCTTGACAAAGCCCCTATTGCGTGGCAAGTGCACATAGATGCTGTTTATGTCATTTAAATGTAGCCTATATATGCCTGATCCATTATCAATCCATCCCAAATCGAACATATTTAAGGAAGAGGCCAAATTGGACTTTCTACAATCAACCTATATGTTTTGTACAAATTATCACAGGAGTGCTAGAGTCCTTAATTGAAACGATAAAGTGGATTAACAGTTTAAATGCATGAGGCATTTATAAATCACATTCTTCAAATATCAAATGGGCATCATTAAAGTCCAAAAATGGATGTAGCAACTAAGGATTCTAGCTTTATATATCAATTGTAAACTGAACAGTCAATATAACATTTGTATGGATTTCAGATTTATGTGTATATGCACATTGTAGCTGTGGTTAACAGTGTTGAAGAGGGCCAAACTGAAGAAACCACAGAGTAGATAGAATTTAATCTATGTCAACGGGAAAAGCCCAATATAATAACCTATGTATTCGTAATCATCCTCATCCCAAGAAAAACAGACAAGTTTCAAAAAACAATCTGCCAAGTTTATTGACATCACTGATCACAGCACTGCTTTTGACTCTGGAGTGATTGACACCACTTAGGACCAATCAGCGGAGGCACCACCCCACTCGGTAGCCTGGGCGGTGGGGGCAGCGGACCAATCCTCTGTGGCGGGCTGGGCACTCCAATCCTCTGTAGGAAGACAATCATGAGTGTGTGAGAATACAATCAAACCATTTATTGTCCAGACATTTCCACAGTCAAGACAAAGAGAAAGTGTTTCTCCCGACAGGATCCGCAGTGAGGATTTGAGGCTTCACTACAGGTTTATGAGAGAACTATTCTACCCCTCTGTGTTGGTCATATAGGACATTTAGGTCCTAGATGGGCAAAAAAGGGGCATTACTAATTTACTTTCAGTAGAACATACCAGCAAAGCCTTCAGCTGCAGCTGGGGCCTTAGAAGGCGCAGCGGCTGAAAAGGAGAATTAAACAAAGTTTGAGTCAAACATATTCAGGTAGCCATTTGGTTTTGTAATTGTCAAAATGTGCCACTCCATCCACCTTTCCATTTGTGGCCTCCACTCCTGTGTATTCATCGCTTACCCTCAGTGAAGCTCTTACCCTCAATGCCAGCAGGGAACTGCTGGATGGGCACAGAGGGCACTGCCACTCCCTCGGACCAGTCGGCCACCTCGGGCTGGGCGAAGTCGGCCGTGGGGGCGGTCCACTCGCCCTGGAACTCCTCCTTGCCAACAGCCTTCTCGGCTGCGGCCTGCTCCTCCTTCTCAATCTGGAACGGGACGAGGAGGTTAGAAGTTAGGGATGTGATGTCACAATTTGCGTGAGAGCTCAGGTAAGCTGGCGCCACAGCTATATAGATTCTTAGCGCAGGCATACAATACTCCCAACACCACATCAGAAGCATATTTTGCTTCAGGTTGTTCCATCACTGATTGAGATGAGTCAGTTACTGTTTCAGACTGCCATCTCACCCACAGTGATGGTTTTACTATTCCCTTCCAACGACAACTCACCCAGTCACTGACCGGACAAAGCAAGTGCTTTTAGAAGGGGAATCCAAACTCCATTCTTGAATAGCTACATTGTGAGCAGGCTTTTGTTCCAGTCCATCACCAACACATCTGATTCAATTAATCGTGGTCCAGACAAAGGACCATAATTAGTTTAAGTTAAATCAAACGATTAGTGAAGGGCTAGAACAAAAACCTTCTCAAACACGCAGCTCTCCACAACCAGAGTTGAAAACCCATGGTATAAACAGTGTGTGAACCATAGTGTCCCAGTAGGTCAGTTACCTCCTCTGGATCTCTGTAGAAGTAGAGATCAGGCATGACCTCCCAGGGGTGTTCCCTGGAGATGGTGCCCCTCATCCGCAGCACCTCCCTGGACAGCATCCACCACATCAGACCAACAGAGTGGTGGCCCTGGAACATAACAGACAACAGTCAGTTAGACATAGGGTTTTATACTAAGTCACTGATGATTATATGCACCGGCAACAGTCAGTCATACAGAGACACGACTGCCATTAACAGAATTGATCAGTCTAAACTAGTAGAATTCGTTAGTGGATTAACTGATACCCTGTAAAAACATGACTACATGGGAGGGCGTCTTCAACTACTGACGAGGAAGTGCAAAGAAAACTCCCTAGGTAGGAAGAGTCCCAGTAGGGGTCTTGGTTGTGGCTCAGGTCACTATCAAACTCCAGTCATGGGGCAGCAGCCCTACTGATGTTAGCGAAAACCCGGCCGGGTCACTCTGGCACACTTCCGACACCTGAACACTGACAGACAGTGAAAGGCTTTAATTGTGTGCTGCATATTTCCATCAGTTGACCAAGATATCAGCTGAAGTCTACCCTTTCACTTTGAGAAAACACCATTGGGGACCAAACTGATATGATAGCCTGTTCAAGTCATTGTATTCTGTACTATAATATATATATATATATAAAATATGAGACCACTAGAACATACACCTGTAGTCTATGGTCTGTCTGTACCTTGTTGTTGCAGGGGATGGCGATGTCCACGTATCTGAGGGGAGAGTCGGTGTTGCACATGGCGATGGTGGGGATGTTGACGTAGGAGGCCTCAGTCAGGGGCTGGTGGTCGGCACGGGGGTCTGTCACGATCAGGAGGCGGGGCTCACGGAAAGCAGCCTGGATCTGATTGGTGAAGGTTCCGGGGGTGAAACGACCGTGGAAGGTGGTGGCGCCGGTGGCGGAAGCGAACTTCAGCACAGCCCTCTGGTCGGAGAAAAGCGGGGAGACGAGTTAGTGGATTGGCTAACAAGCAGGAGGCGACTCAGTCAAGAATATAATTTAGCAGTAATATGGTATGTCTTGGTTGTGACTCAGGTCACTATCAAACTCCAGTCATGGGGCAGCAGCCCTACTGATGTTAGCGAAAACCCGGCCCGAATACTCTGGCACACTTCCGACACCTGAACACCAACATCACAGTGCCAGGCTTTAATTGTGTGCTGTTTTTAGCTAGTCCCCAACAATCAACTCCCAATTACATCAGGCCAACTGAGCTGACCAAGGTCATGTTCATTAGGGCACACAAGTAAAAATAAAAAAAACTCAGACCGCTCACTTCCATTTTGCGCTTACTGAACATAACCCAGGAGAAAGTCTGGGCCCTCATATGTCAGGTGAGTTAGCAGTGGGCATCTCACCTGTCCAGTGTTCCTGGATGAGATGACGCAGACATCAGCTGGGTTCTCAATGGCCACGATGGCACGGGCAGCAAGCAGCAGCTTCTCCCACGTCTTCTTCAGGTTGATGATGTACACACCTGAGGGGACAACCAGTTACATTATTTATTGTTGATGATTATTTACATGTTGATATCCGACATGCATGCAGCCATAATGTCTATACACATGCTATCCTGTCTCAGGAAAATCAATGACGAAAAAGACTACCGATTACTGGTGAAAACTGACTGAAGACGGGCGTTTCACCCACATTGGGATCATTATCTATTGGTTAAATGTTTGAGCTAGAGAAAAACATTCAATATTAGGAAGACAGATGTTCAATCACTGATTGAGATAGGTCAGTTACGGTTTCTGACTGCCATCTCACCCACAGTGATGATTTTACTATTCCCTTCCAACGACAACTCACCCAGTCACTGACCGGACAAAGCAAGTGCTTTTAGAAGGGGAATGTGAATTTCAGAGGTCTCCCAATGCTGATCCTAAAACACTAGTGTGCAGGCTATTGTTCCAGCCCAGCACATCTGATTCAGTGTATCATGTCAAGACTCAAGACCATGAATAGTTGAATTAGGTATGATAATGCAGGACTGGAACAAAAGCCTGCACATCCTCAACAGTCATAATATGTGCGAGTTCCGGAAGTCTTAAGTTCATAAACTGACAAATAAGCAGGTATCTCATATTCCACCACTCACCATCACTCTTTCGCTTGTAGGTGTAGTGCTCCATCTGGAAGTCCATGTTGGTACCTCCCAGGTGGGTTCCAGCTGCCAGGAACTTGAGCACATCCTCCTCCTTCATCTGCAGCACATCCAGACCTCCGGACATCGTGACCACTTTTCCTAAGTTACGAGTTATGTGGAAAAGCTGCAGGGAAAAAAGAGACGAGGCAGGTGAGATGTTGCATAAAGCTAGGGAAGCAGAGAATGGTTGGTTGAAACTAACGGGTCATTGTGGCTCAGGTCACTATCAAACTCCAGTCATGGGGCAGCAGCCCTACTGATGTTAGCGAAAACCCGGCCCGAATACTCTGGCACACTTCCGACACCTGAACACCAACATCACAGTGTCAGGCTTTAATTGTGTGCTGAACAAACTATCAAAGCTGTAATGCTTATAATTATTGTGTACGTATACAGGCCCTCGCCATAGGGGCCTTGGCATCCGTTTCCAAAAACAGAATTTACAATTATGAAATCATAAAATATTGTTACAGTTCCTTAGAATGACATCTGATCTCAACGTATACATCGACATGAGTATGTCAGGAAGAGGTTGTAACCACCAAGTTTACTCCACTAACCCCAGTCAGATGCAATGTTGCTGACCAATTAATATATAAAAAATATGTTGCAAAAAAGCATTACACCCAGTTGATACGTTATTGATACATGTGTGAAACTAGTCTGGTGGCATTTATGGATGTTGGTTACTTTAGTTATTAGTATCCAGCTTCCTCAATGGATTTCATGAACACGCATGGCTAGCTAGCTACGTGTGCTAAGGTTAGCAGTTGCTACATGGCTTCTGGCCTAGCTGCCTAACGTGTAATTCGCTATTTACAGTGGTTGTATTTTTACAAATATGGGATACATTCAAACACAATTTCATAGTTGTTTGTAACATGGCTTTAGTATTTGTCTCCGCAACTTTTATCTAAAGAAAATAGTAAATAGTTATCTCACCACGAGACAACGCCGTATGGAGTTCTGTACTTCACGGTAAAAGAGAGAGGGAAACGGAAGTGACGTTTTTATATACTGTAAATTCCACCAATCACCTTCCATTTCCTTCTCCAGGATTAGTAGTAGATGCAATTCAATAAAAGGTCGATAGATGGTAGTAAAATCATTTGAGACTAAAGTTCTTTGAGAAAGGGCATCAATTGTGATGGGCAGCAGTTGTTACTTCAAATTCAGTTAAATGTGCACTATGGCGCAGATGACGCAGATGCTAAGCTACAGGACTGTTTTGCTAGCACAGACTGGAACATGTTCCGGGATTCTTCAGACAGCATTGAGGAGTACACCACATCAGTCACTGGCTTCATCAATAAGTGCATCGATGATGTCGTCCCCACAGTGACCGTACGCACATACCCCAACCAGAAGCCATGGATTACAGGAAACATCCGCACTGAGCTAAAGGGTAGAGCTGCCGCTTTCAAGGAACGGGACTCTAACCCGGACGCTTATAAGAAATCCCGCTATGACCTCCGACGAACCATCAAACAGGAAAAGAGTCAATACAGGTCTAAGATTGAATCGTACTACACTGGCTCTGACGCTCGTCGGATGTGGCAGGGCTTGAAAACTATTACAGACTACAAAGGGAAGCACAGCCGCTGAGCTGCCCAGTGACACAAGCCTACCAGACGAGCTAAACCACTTCTATGCTCGCCGAGGCAAGCAACACTGAAGCATGCATGAGAGCACCAGCTGTTCCGGATGACTATGTGATCACGCTCTCCGTAGCCGATGTGAGTAAGACTTTTAAGCAGGTCAACATTCACAAGGCCGCAGGGCCAGACGGATTACCAGGACGTTACTCCGAGCATGTGCTGACCAACTGGCAAGTGTCTTCACTGACATTTTCAACATGTCCCTGACTGAGTCTGTAATACCAACATGTTTCAAGCAGACCACCATAGTCCCCGTGCCCAAGGACTCTAAGATAACCTGCCTAAATGACTACCGACCCGTAGCACTGACGTCTGTAGCCATGAAGTGCTTTGAAAGGCTGGTCATGGCTCACATCAACAGCATTATCCCAGAAACCCTAGACCCACTCCAATTTGCATACCGCCCCAACAGATCCACAGATGATGCAATCTCTATTGCACTCCACACTGCCCTTTCCCACCTGGACAAGAGGAACACCTCGTGAGAATGCTATTAATTGACTACAGCTCAGCATTCAACACCATAGTGCCCTCTAAGCTCATCACTAAGCTAAGGATCCTGGGACTAAACACCTCCCTCTGCAACTGGATCCTGGACTTCCTGACGGGCCGCCCCCAGGTGGTAAGGGTAGGTAACAACACATCTGCCACACTGATCCTCAACACGGGGGCCCCTCAGGGGTGCGTGCTCAGTCCCCCTCCTGTACTCTCTGTTCACCCATGACTGCATGGCCAGGCACGACTCCAACACCATCATTAAGTTTGCCGACGACACAACAGTGGTAGGCCTGATCACCGACAACGATGAGACAGCCTATAGGGAGGAGGTCAGAGATCTGGCCGTGTGGTGCCAGGACAACAACCTCTCCCTCAACGTGACCAAGACAAAGGAGATGATTGTGGACTACAGGAAAAAAAAGAGGACTGAGCACGCCCCCCATTCTCATCGACGGGGCTGTAGTGGAACAGGTTGAGAGCTTCAAGTTCCTTGGTGTCCACATCACCAACGAACTATCATGGTCCAAACACACCAAGACAGTCGTGAAGAGGGCACGACAAAGCCTATTCCCCTCAGGAGACTGAAAAGATTTGGCATGGGTCCTCAGATCCTCAAAAAATTATACAGCTGCACCATCGAGAGCATCCTGACTGGTTGCATCACCGCCTGGTATGGCAACTGCTTGGCCTCCGACCGCAAGGCACTACAGAGGGTAGTGCGTACGGCCCAGTACATCACTGGGGCAAAGCTTCCCTGCCATCCAGGACCTCTATACCAGGCGGTGTCAGAGGAAGGCCTCAAAATTGTCAAAGACTCCAGCCACCCTAGTCATAGACTGTTCTCTCTGCTACCGCACGGCAAGCGGTACCGAGTGCCAAGTCTAGGTCCAAAAGACTTCTCAACAGCTTCTACCCCAAGCCATAAGACTCCTGAACAGCTAATCATGGCTACCCGGACTATTTGCACTGCCCCCCACCCCATCCTTTTTACGCTGCTGCTACTCTGTTAAGTATTTATGCATAGTCACTTTAACTCTACCCACATGTACATATTACCTCAACTACCTCAACTAGCCGGTGCCCCCGCACATTGACTCTGCAATGGTACCCCCCTGTATATATAGCCTCCCTACTGTCACTTTATTTTACTTCTGCTCTTTTTTTTCTCAACACTTTTTTTGTTGTTTTATTTTTACTTTTTTTGTTTAAAATAAATGCACTGTTGGTTAAGGGCTGTAAGTAAGCATTTCACTGTAATGTCTGCACCTGTTGTATTCGGCGCATGTGACCAATACAATTTGATTTGATTTGATTTGATTTGATGGGTGTGAAAACTATAATTAAATACTGTAAAGTTTATGCCAGGACGCCCATATAGTAATGATTGATTGAACGGCTTTATAGTCTATTTATGTCAGTAAAATTATAGGTTGCCATTTTGAGGTACTTATCTTTGAATATTTTGATGCCATTTCATCAATAGGGATGCAAATTAAGATATTATCCAATGCGGCAATGTTCAAAAGGAATTTAAAATCCTTCACTGCTTTGAAATTAAATCAATTCAGACCAGGATTAGTTACAGCCGGTTCCTGCCTGGGATGAAATCCATAGTCAGTCAGGAGAGAGAAGAGAGGAACACTGCAGCACGCCTGGTTTTCAAACTTCCAAAGTTCTCCCGCTCCTCCGCACAATCCACTTGCTTCCAGTCGAAGCTCGCATCCACTACCAGACCATGGTACTTGCCTATGGAGCAGCAAGAGGAACTGCCCCTCCCTACATTCAGGCTGTGCTCAAACCCTACACCCCAACCCGAGCACTCCATTCTGCCACCTCTGGTCTCTTGACCCTCCCACCACTATTGGAGGGCAGCTCCCGCTCAGCCCAGTCTTCTCTGTCCTGGCACCCAAATGATGGAACCAGAGCTTCCACCTAAAGCTAGGACAGCAGAGTCCCTGCCCATCTTCCAAAAGCACCTGAAACCCTACCTTTTCAAAGAGTATCTTAAATAATCCCCCTCCTCACCTGAAAGAAAAGTGTACTTACTATGACTGTGATATGTGGTTGTCCCACTTAGCTATTTTAAGATGAATGGACTAACTTGCCA
>NW_025537233.1:0-39024 GCF_020615455.1 Coregonus clupeaformis | reverse complement strand
CATATAATAATAATAATAATAATATGCCATTTAGCAGACGCTTTTATCCAAAGCGACTTACAGTCGTGCGTGCATACATTTTTTGTGTATGGGTGGTCCCGGGGATCGAACCCACTACCTTGGCGTTACAAGCGCCGTGCTCTACCAGCTGAGCTACAGAGGACCACTAGAACCATTGGATGCCTTAAGATGCCTTTGGGAAACCGGAACCAGATATCCATTTTCCTCCTCTTCTCCCTCCTCCTTTTTCGATGTGACAGTCAACTCCTCCTCCTCCTCTTTCACTCCAAACACGGGAGCCTCCTCTTCTTTCACTGTAACATCCTCCTCTTCTTTCACTCTGAACACGTCTTCCTCTTCTTTCACTGTAACATCCTCCTCCTCTTTCACTCTGAACGCGTCTTCCTCTTCTTTCACTGTAACATCCTCCTCCTCTTTCACTCTGAACGCGTCTTCCTCTTCTTTCACTGTAACATCCTCCTCCTCTTTCACTCTGAACACGTCTTCCTCTTCTTTCACTGTAACATCCTCCTCTTCTTTCACTCTGAACGCGTCTTCCTCTTCTTTCACTGTAACATCCTCCTCCTCTTTCACTCTGAACGCGTCTTCCTCTTCTTTCACTGTAACGTCTTTCTCTTCTTCTTTCACGGTAACAGCTTCACCCTCTACTTGTTTTTTGTATTGTAACATCCTCCTCTTCCTCCTCCTCTTTCACTAGAGCTTCTTTTCTCCGTCCAGCAGACCTCTCTTCTTTAGCAGGAGGAGAGTAGCTTAGTGAGCTCATGGTCGGGGATGTTAGCTAGCTAGGCTAGTGCTAATCTTAACCAGCCAGCTAGCTGACCAATAACAACAACACCGTAAATATGAAATTAAATGGGATAACTTAACTAGACGACAGAAGTGGGTTTAAAACACAGTGGCTAATATACACGAAAGCGTCTAAAGAGCTTTATTGGTTGGGCTATTTTGTCTAGCAAGCTACCGAGGTGTCTGACTAACTGTTGCTGCTGTTGAAAGAAGCGTCCCGTCCACTAGATTATACGTCACACTAGCAGCATAGCCTTAAAGTCCCACATCGCCATCTGCTGACTGGAGTGGGTAACGAAGTTGAGTAAAATGTAGATTTTATTTTCAGACAAAAAGTTAAAGGGTAGGAAGCATGAGTTTTTACTCACCAATGTAACAACACAGTGGCGTTTTAAAGACGTAATAACGTAGTTGTAGTCATAATCTGGTTACCTATAAGTACAAACATTGTTATTTTTTTGGGGTTATTACATATTTATTAACTTATTTCCAATATCTTCTAAACTACCCACAATGCACTATTTCTCAACATCATATTGATCTAGTCTGTGCTACAGTTTGTATGCTAGCCCCTCTAACGAAAGGTTTAATTACTCTAACCTAAAAAAAATACTTGTTACGCATTGATAATTGGCGTCCACTTTGTCTTTTAAATAACGATTCTAAGCTAATAGCTCTGGTTTTGGATGCCGTTATAGATGAGTCCCGGTCAGGGTTGATGAGAAATAGACAAATCTCGAATAATGTCACACTGGTATTAAATATCATAGATTACTCAGATTTGGTCTCTGATGAGAGTTGTATTCTCTTTTGGGATTTTATAAAGCCTTCGATACATTTTACATTTTAGTAATTTTAGCAGACGCTCTTATCCAGAGCGACTTACAGTTAGTGAGTGCATACATTTTCATTGACTGTAAGTCGCTTTGGATAAAAGCATCTGCTAAATGGCATGTTTATTATTATTATAGTATCTTAAATCACCTGATTGGTTCAGTATTGGGTATTTAGTATATTAAATCACCTGATTGGTTTAGTATTGGGTATTTAGTATATTAAATCACCTGATTGGTTTAGTATTGGGTATTTAGTATATTAAATCACCTGATTGGTTTAGTATTGGGTATTTAGTATCTTAAATCACCTGATTGGTTTAGTATTGGGTATTTAGTATATTAAATCACCTGATTGGTTTAGTATTGGGTATTTAGTATATTAAATCACCTGATTGGTTTAGTATTGGTGTATTATACTATCACCTGATTAGTTTAGTATTGGGTATTTAGTATCTTAAATCACCTGATTGGTTTAGTATTGGGTATTTAGTATCTTAAATCACCTGATTGGTTTAGTATTGGGTATTTAGTATCTTAAATCACCTGATTGGTTTAGTATTGGGTATTTAGTACATTAAATCACCTGGCATCATAAATAACTACTCATTATTATTCATAAATCAGTCAGCCAGTCACCATTTACCCACAATGCAGCATGGATTTGATGCTCTCCAACACGGCCAGTGGTTTAGTAGACATAAAGGCTACACTACACGATGTACCCAGTCAGGGAACCTGAAAGAGCATGAGAGGACACACACACAAGACAATCCCTACCAACATACTAATACACAGGAGGAGAAGACATACCACTGCTCTCACACAGGAGGAGAAGAGCTAGTTTCTCATTGTGGAAAGCTAGTTGACATGAGTTCTAGGCTCTTTCTCAAATCATTCTTCCTCGATTCCTCTCCTCGATTCCTTCTAAAACCCATTGGAGAAGAAGTTCAGAGGGGAGGGACCTTGTACCTTCTCCTCCAATACAGTTGATCCAATACAGGTGAGGAGACAGGATGCGAATTAAGGAAAGACAACGCGAGAAAGCCCTAGTAGCCATCTTGTGGTGATGTCACCCACCCTGAGACCTACACTACTGTTATCCTGCCCAACCAAGATCAGGGTTTTGGTAGGATAATGGCTGCTGCTTTTGGGTATGAAGTGCTGTTGTGAAAGGGGGTTTCATCCTAGGTCAGCCATACAGGGATTGTTACACCAATGATCAGACATCATCTGCAGCTGAACATCAATATCATCAGACAAAATTAGAGCGAAGTAACAACCAAATAAAACAGACAAACAGGGAATGTTCAAGGACCGAAAAAGACACTATACCTCATTCAAAGAATCAACACTTTATTTCATATCATACAAAGAACGCCTATGTAAATGGTTTGGCGGGTTAAGACATTCATCTAACTCCAAAAGAAGAGAATGAATAGTTGAATGAATAGTGTCTAATCCAAATAATCAGGGCTGGAACAGAAACCTGCCCACCCAGTAGCTAGATCTCTAGCAGTAAGGTTGGCCATGCATGTTCTAGGTCTATACATTGTTGCTTTAACAGTATTGTTGTAGTCCTACAACCAATTCTAACAGTAAACCAATAGCATATACAGAGCATTCAGAAAGTATTCAGACCCCTTGACTTTTTCCACATTGTTACGTTACAGCCTTATTCTAAAATGGATTAAATAAATTGTTTTCCTCATCAATCTACACACAATACCCCATAAATTCGAAGCAAAAACAAGTTTGTAGATTTGTTTAACAAATTCATTAAAAATTAAAAACAGAAATACCTTATTTAAATAAGTATTCAGACTCTTTGCTATGAGACTCGAAATTGAGCTCAGGTGCATCCTGTTTCCATTGATCATATTTGAGATGTTTCTAAAACTTGATTGGAGTCCACCTGTGGTAAATTCAATTGATTGGACATGATTTGGAAAGGCACACACCTGCCTATATAAGGTCCCACAGTTGACAGTGCATGTTAGAGCAAAAACCAATCCATGAGGTCGAAGGAATTGTCAGTAGAGCTCCGAGACAGGATTGTGTCGAGGCACAGATCTGGGGAAGGGTACCAAAACATTTCTGCAGCATTGAAGGTCCCCAAGAACACAGTGGCCTCCATCATTCTTAAATGGAAGAAGTTTGGAACCACCAAGACTCTTCCCAGAGCTGGCCGCCCGGCCAAACTGAGCAATCGGGCGAGAAGGGCCTTGGTCAGGAGGTGACCAAGAACCCGATGGTCACTCTGACAGAGCGCCAGAGTTCCTCTGTGGAGATGGGAGAACCTTCTAGAAGGACAACCATCTCTGCAGCACTCCACCAATCAGGCCTTTATGGTAGAGTGGCCAGACGGGAAGCTCACTCCTCAGTAAAAGGCACATGACAGCCCGCTTGGAGTTTGCCAAAAGGCACCTAAAGGACTCTCAGAGCATGAGAAACAAGATTCTCTGGTTTGATGAATCCAAGATTGAACTCTTTGGCCTGAATGCCAAGCGTCACGTCTGCAGGAAACCTGGCACCATCCCTACGGTGAAGCATGGTGGTGGCAGCAGCATCATGCTGTGGGGATGTTTTTCAGTGGCAGGGACTGGCAGATCAGTCAGGATCGAGGGCAAGATGAACGGAGCAAAGTACAAAGATTCTTCCTCTGATGAGGCTCATATCATGCTGAAATCAATAGAACAGGGGGCAAACGACTAGAGTTCTACATTGTGACATTATTAATTAAAATACTCCTACTACAATGTTAAAACATTCTACATTGTGACATTATTTCATTGATATCATGACACAACTCCTTCATGTATTTTCTGATGTTTGATCAGACATCTTTTATCAGAGTATCTCTTGTCACATTGATCACAGCTATGAGGCTTCTCTCCTGTGTGTGTTCTCCGGTGTGTTTTTAAATTTTTTGAACTAACAAAACTCTTTCCGCAGTCAGAGCAGTGGTAAGGTTTCTCTCCAGTGTGTATTCTCTGGTGTGATTTCAGGAAGCTTGGCTGAGTAAAACTCTCCCCACATTGATCACAGCCATACGATTTCTCTCCAGTGTGAATTCTCTGGTGTGTTTGTAATGTATATAAACTTGAAAGGTTCTTCCCACAGTCAGAGCAGCTGAAAGGTTTCTCTCCAGTATGAATTCTTTGATGTACTTCAAGATATGCTGAACAGGTGAATCTCTTCCCACAGTCAGAGCAGCAGTGAGGTTTCTCTCCAGTGTGTATTCTCAGATGTACTATCAGGTAGCTTGATTGAGTAAAACTCTTCCCACATTGATCACAGCTATAAGGTTTCTCTCCTGTGTGTCTTCTCTGGTGTACTATCAGGTAGCTTGATTGAGTAAAACTCTTCCCACATTGATCACAGCTATATGGTGATTTCTCTCCTGTGTGTGTTCTCTGGTGTGATTTTAAATCTCTTAAACTAACAAAATACTTTCCGCAGTCGGAGCAGTCGTAAGGTTTCTCTCCTGTGTGTGTTCTCTGGTGCACTATCAGGGAGCTTGACCGAGTAAAACTCTTCCCACATTGAGTACAACTATATGGTGATTTCTCTCCCGTGTGTGTTCTATGGTGTGATTTTAAATCTATTAAATTAACAAAAGTCTTTCCGCAGTCAGAGCAGTTGTAAGGTTTCTCTCCTGTGTGTGTTCTCAGATGTACTATCAGGTAGCTTGACAGAGTAAAACTCCTCCCACATTGATCACAGCTATAAGGTTTCTCTCCTGTGTGTGTTCTCTGGTGCACTATCAGGGAGCTTGACCGAGTAAAACTCTTCCCACATTGAGTACAACTATATGGTGATTTCTCTCCCGTGTGTGTTCTATGGTGTGATTTTAAATCTATTAAATTAACAAAAGTCTTTCCGCAGTCAGAGCAGTTGTAAGGTTTCTCTCCTGTGTGTGTTCTCAGATGTACTATCAGGTAGCTTGACAGAGTAAAACTCCTCCCACATTGATCACAGCTATAAGGTTTCTCTCCTGTGTGTGTTCTCTGGTGCACTATCAGGGAGCTAGACCGAGTAAAACTCCTCCCACATTGATAACAGCTATAAGGTTTCTCTCCTGTGTGTACTCGCTGGTGTATTTTAAGTTCTGATGAAAACTTGCAACGTTTCCCACAGTCAGAGCAGCAGTGAGATTTCTTCCCAGTGGGTCTCAGATGGTTTTTCTTAAGGTGTTCTGATCTGGAAAGAGACCTTTCTGCCTCGTCAGCATCATGTTGTTGAGGCTCCCCAGAGGATCCACGATAGCCACGTCTCTCTCCTGTGTGAACGACAATGTCAGACAGATGGTTAAAGAACCACAACAGCAGAAATACACTGTTTGAGGTAAGATACCCAGAGCATACCCATGAAATTGTACAACAATTGACGTCTTAAATTATTTGACAATTGTCTTAAGACAGTCAAGTGAGCAACAAGTCATATTTTGTCATTTTTTCACATTAGTAGTTGAAATCCTAAGCAGAGTGCCAGACGACTTTTACTCTCCAATATAGGACCCTTTCTGTGTTTCCTGTTTGTTGCTAGGCAACACAATTTGGCTGCAGAAACTCCTCCATGCTAATAACCTCTAGTTATGGATGTAGTATATCTGAAATCCTCCATGCTAATAACCTCTAGTTATGGATGTAGTATATCTGAACTCCTCCAAGCTAATAACCTCTAGTTATGGATGTAGTATATCTGAACTCCTCCATGCTAATAACCTCTAGTTATGGATGTAGTATATCTGAACTCCTCCATGCTAATAACCTCTAGTCATGGATGTAGTATATCTGCATGGAGCAACAATGGTGAGCGAAGATTTTAGTTTTTCACAACGTATTCTGAATATTACAGAGCACTATCAGTGGAAGATCAGGAGTGCTACTCAAGGAAACTCACATTAAGCTCTGTGTCGCTATTCACTAATTCACCACCGTGGGGGAAAACTAAGGGGAAAGCAAAAAAAAATAGCCTCCATTTACAGGTTGGCTTATGACTGCATTTCCCACTACTTTAGGATTATAATTGTAAGGCTCGTTTGAACGTCCTGCTTAATATAATGATTGTGACATCGTCTCAAACAACTGATTTGTACTTAAAAAACATTTAAACTTCAACCAGTAAAATGCTATTTGGCTAGCTTTGCTACCAGCCTGTTAATGAGCGTTAGCATTCAAGCTAACAAGAGCTGCATCCAAAATAGGTATTTATATAACATAGACCTACTGTAGGACCCATAACTTCACATAACAACATTGACCTACTGTAGGACCCATAACTTCACCTAACAACATAGACCTACTGTAGGACCCATAACTTCACCTAACAACATAGACCTACTGTAGGACCCATAACTTCACCTAACAACATAGACCTACTGTAGGACCCATAACTTCACCTAACAACATAGACCTACTGTAGGACCCATAACTTCACCTAACAACATAGACCTACTGTAGGACCATAACTTCACCTAACAACATAGACCTACTGTAGGACCCATAACTTCACCTAACAACATAGACCTACTGTAGGACCCATAACTTCACCTAACAACATAGACCTACTGTAGGACCCATAACTTCACCTAACAACATAGACCTACTGTAGGACCCATAACTTCACCTAACAACATAGACCTACTGTAGGACCCATAACTCACCTAACAACATAGACCTACTGTAGGACCATAACTTCACCTAACAACATAGACCTACTGTAGGACCCATAACTTCACCTAACAACATAGACCTACTGTAGGACCCATAACTTCACCTAACAACATAGACCTACTGTAGGACCCATAACTTCACCTAACAAAATAGACCTACTGTAGGACCCATAACTTCACTTAACAACATAGACCTACTGTAGGACCCATAACTTCACCTAACAACATAGACCTACTGTAGGACCCATAACTTCACCTAACAACATACACCTACTGTAGGACCCATAACTTTACCTAACAACATAGACCTACTGTAGAACCCATAACTTCACCTAACAATAACATAGACCTACTGTAGGACCCATAACTTCACCTAACAACATAGACCTACTGTAGGACCCATAACTTCACCTAACAACATAGACCTACTGTAAGACCCATAACTTCACCTAACAATAACATAGACCTACTGTAGGACCCATAACTTCACCTAACAACATAGACATACTGTAGGACCCATAACTTCACCTAACAACATTGACCTACTGTAGGACCCATAACTTCACCTAACAACACAGACCTACTGTAGGACCCATAACTTCACCTAATAGCATAGACCTACTGTAGGACCCATAACTTCACCTAACATCATAGACCTACTGTAGGACCCATAACTTCACCTAACAACATATACCTATTGTAGGACCCATAACTTCACCTAACAACATAGACCTACTGTAGGACTCTTAACTTCACCTAACAATAACATAGACCTACTGTAGGACCCATAACTTCACCTAACAACATATACTATTGTAGGACCCATAACTTCACCCCTAACAACATAGACCTACTGTAGGACCTATAACTTCACCTAACAACATTGACCTACTGTAGGACCAATAACTTCACCTAACAACATAGACCTACTGTAGGATGCATAACTTCACCTAACAACATAGACCTATTGTAGGACCCATAACTTCACGTAACAACAACATAGACCTACTGTAGGACCCAAACTTCACGTAACAACAACATAGACCTACTGTAGGACCCATAACTTCACGTAACAACAAATAGACCTACTGTAGGACCCATAACTTCACCTAACAACATAGACCTACTGTAGGACCCATTACTTCACCTAACAACATAGACCTACTGACCTAACAACATAGACCTACTGTAGGATCCATAACCTCACCTAACAATAACACAGACCTACTGTAGGACACATAACTTCACCTAACAACAACATAGACCCACTGTAGGACCCATAACTTCACCAAACAAAAACACAGACCTACTGTAGGACAATTAAGTTCACCTAACAATAACATAGACCTACTGTAGGACCCATAACTTCACCTAACAACATAGACCTACTGTAGGACCCATAACTTCACCTAACAATAACATAGACCTACTGTAGGACTCATAACTTCACCTAACAATAACATAGACCTACTGTAGGACCCATAACTTCACCTAACAACATAGACCTACTGTAGGACCCATAACTTCACCTAACAACACATACCTACTGTAGGACACTTAACTTCACCTAACAATAACATAGACCTACTGTAGGACCCATAACTTCACCTAACAACATAGACCTACTGTAGGACCCATAACTTCACCTAACAACATAAACCTACTGTAGGACCCATAACTTCACCTAACAATAACATAGACCTACTGTAGGACCCATAACTTCACCTAACAACATAGACCTACTGGCGGACCCATAACCTCACCTAACAATAACACAGACCTACTGTAGGACCCATAACTTCCCCTAACAACAACATAGACCCACTGTAGGACCCATAACTTCACCTAACAACAACATAGACCTACTGTAGGACCCATAACTTCACCTAACAACATATACCTACTGTAGGACCCATAACTTCACCTAACAACAACATAGACCTACTGTAGGACCCATAACTTCACCTAAAAACATAGACCTACTGTAGGACCCATAACTTCACCTAACAACATAGACCTACTGTAGGACCTATTACTTCACCTAACAACATAGACCTACTGTAGGACCACAACATATACCTAATGTAGGACCCATAACTTTACCTAACAACATAGACCTACTGTAGGACCCATTACTTCACCTAACAACATAGACCTACTGACCTAACAACATAGACCTACTGTAGGATCCATAACCTCACCTAACAATAACACAGACCTACTGTAGGACCCATAACTTCACCTAACAACAACATAGACCCACTGTAGGACCCATAACTTCACCAAACAAAAACACAGACCTACTGTAGGACACTTAAGTTCACCTAACAATAACATAGACCTACTGTAGGACCCATAACTTCACCTAACAACATAGACCTACTGTAGGACCCATAACTTCACCTAACAATATAGACCTACTGTAGGACCCATAACTTCACCTAACAATAACATAGACCTACTGTAGGACTCATAACTTCACCTAACAATAACATAGACCTACTGTAGGACCCATAACTTCACCTAACAACATAGACCTACTGTAGGACCCATAACTTCACCTAACAACAACACACTTACCTACTGTAGGACACTTAACTTCACCTAACAATAACATAGACCTACTGTAGGACCCATAACTTCACCTAACAACATAGACCTACTGTAGGGACCCATAACTTCACCTAACAACATAGACCTACTGTAAGACCCATAACTTCACCTAACAATAACATAGACCTACTGTAGGACCCATAACTTCACCTAACAACATAGACATACTGTAGGACCCATAACTTCACCTAACAACATTGACCTACTGTAGGACCCATAACTTCACCTAACAACACAGACCTACTGTAGGACCCATAACTTCACCTAATAGCATAGACCTACTGTAGGACCCATAACTTCACCTAACATCATAGACCTACTGTAGGACCCATAACTTCACCTAACAACATAGACCTACTGTAGGACCCATAACTTCACCTAACAACATAGACCTACTGTAGGACCCATAACCTCACCTAACAATAACACAGATCTACTGTAGGACCCATAACTTCACCTAACAACAATATAGACCCACTGTAGGACCCATAACTTCACCAAACAACAACATAGCACTACTGTAGGACCCATAACTTCACCTAACAACATAGACCTACTGTAGGACCCATAACTTTACCTAACAACATAGACCTAATGTAGGACCCATAACTTCCCCTAACAACATAGACCTACTGTAGGACCCATAACTTCACCTAACAATAACATATACCTACTGTAGGACCCATAACTTCACCTAACAACATAAACCTACTGTAGAACCCATAACTTCACCTAACAACATAGACCTACTGTAGGATCCATAACTTCACCTAACAACATAGACCTACTGTAGGACCCATAACTTCACCTAACAACAACACAGACCTACTGTAGGACTCTTAACTTCACCTAACAATAACATAGACCTACTGTAGGACCCATAACTTCACCTAACAACATATACCTATTGTAGGACCCATAACTTCACCTAACAACATAGACCTACTGTAGGACTCTTAACTTCACCTAACAATAACATAGACCTACTGTAGGACCCATAACTTCACCTAACAACATATACCTATTGTAGGACCCATAACTTCACCTAACAACATAGACCTACTGTAGGACCTATAACTTCACCTAACAACATTGACCTACTGTAGGACCAATAACTTCACCTAACAACATAGACCTACTGTAGGATGCATAACTTCACCTAACAACATAGACCTATTGTAGGACCCATAACTTCACGTAACAACAACATAGACCTACTGTAGGACCCATAACTTCACGTAACAACAACATAGACCTACTGTAGGACCCATAACTTCACGTAACAACAACATAGACCTACTGTAGGACCCATAACTTCACCTAACAACATAGACCTACTGTAGGACCCATTACTTCACCTAACAACATAGACCTACTGACCTAACAACATAGACCTACTGTAGGATCCATAACCTCACCTAACAATAACACAGACCTACTGTAGGACACATAACTTCACCTAACAACAACATAGACCCACTGTAGGACCCATAACTTCACCAAACAAAAACACAGACCTACTGTAGGACAATTAAGTTCACCTAACAATAACATAGACCTACTGTAGGACCCATAACTTCACCTAACAACATAGACCTACTGTAGGACCCATAACTTCACCTAACAACATAAACCTACTGTAGGACCCATAACTTCACCTAACAATAACATAGACCTACTGTAGGACTCATAACTTCACCTAACAATAACATAGACCTACTGTAGGACCCATAACTTCACCTAACAACATAGACCTACTGTAGGACCCATAACTTCACCTAACAACACATACCTACTGTAGGACACTTAACTTCACCTAACAATAACATAGACCTACTGTAGGACCCATAACTTCACCTAACAACATAGACCTACTGTAGGACCCATAACTTCACCTAACAACATAGACCTACTGTAGGACCCATAACTTCACCTAACAATAACATAGACCTACTGTAGGACCCATAACTTCACCTAACAACATAGACCTACTGTAGGACCCATAACTTCACCTAACAACATTGACCTACTGTAGGACCCATAACTTCACCTAACAACATAGACCTACTGTAGGAACCATAACTTCACCTAACAACATAGACCTACTGTAGGACCCATAACTTCACCTAACAATAACATAGACCTACTGTAGGACCCATAACTTCACGTAACAACAACATAGACCTACTGTAGGACCCGTAACTTCACGTAACAACAACATAGACCTACTGTAGGACCCATAACTTCACCTAACAACATAGACCTACTGTAGGACCCATTACTTCACCTAACAACATAGACCTACTGACCTAACAACATAGACCTACTGTAGGATCCATAACCTCACCTAACAATAACACAGACCTACTGTAGGACCCATAACTTCACCTAACAACAACATAGACCCACTGTAGGACCCATAACTTCACCAAACAAAAACACAGACCTACTGTAGGACACTTAAGTTCACCTAACAATAACATAGACCTACTGTAGGACCCATAACTTCACCAAACAACATAGACCTACTGTAGGACCCATAACTTCACCTAACAACATAGACCTACTGTAGGACCCATAACTTCACCTAACAATAACATAGACCTACTGTAGGACTCATAACTTCACCTAACAATAACATAGACCTACTGTAGGACCCATAACTTCACCTAACAACATAGACCTACTGTAGGACCCATAACTTCACCTAACAACAACACATACCTACTGTAGAACACTTAACTTCACCCTAACAATAACATAGACCTACTGTAGGACCCATAACTTCACCTAACAACATAGACCTACTGTAGGGACCCATAACTTCACCTAACAACATAGACCTACTGTAGGACCCATAACTTCACCTAACAATAACATAGACCTACTGTAGGACCCATAACTTCACCTAACAACATAGACCTACTGTAGGACCCATAACTTCACCTAACAACATTGACCTACTGTAGGACCCATAACTTCACCTAACAACACAGACCTACCGTAGGACCCATAACTTCACCTAATAACATAGACCTACTGTAGGACCCATAACTTCACCTAACATCATAGACCTACTGTAGGACCCATAACTTCACCTAACAACATAGACCTACTGTAGGACCCATAACTTCACCTAACAACATAGACCTACTGTAGGACCCATAACTTCACGTAACAACAACATAGACCTACTGTAGGACCCGTAACTTCACGTAACAACAACATAGACCTACTGTAGGACCCATAACTTCACCTAACAACATAGACCTACTGTAGGACCCATTACTTCACCTAACAACATAGACCTACTGACCTAACAACATAGACCTACTGTAGGATCCATAACCTCACCTAACAATAACACAGACCTACTGTAGGACCCATAACTTCACCTAACAACAACATAGACCCACTGTAGGACCCATAACTTCACCAAACAAAAACACAGACCTACTGTAGGACACTTAAGTTCACCTAACAATAACATAGACCTACTGTAGGACCCATAACTTCACCAAACAACATAGACCTACTGTAGGACCCATAACTTCACCTAACAACATAGACCTACTGTAGGACCCATAACTTCACCTAACAATAACATAGACCTACTGTAGGACTCATAACTTCACCTAACAATAACATAGACCTACTGTAGGACCCATAACTTCACCTAACAACATAGACCTACTGTAGGACCCATAACTTCACCTAACAACAACACATACCTACTGTAGAACACTTAACTACACCTAACAATAACATAGACCTACTGTAGGACCCATAACTTCACCTAACAACATAGACCTACTGTAGGACCCATAACTTCACCTAACAACATAGACCTACTGTAGGACCCATAACTTCACCTAACAATAACATAGACCTACTGTAGGACCCATAACTTCACCTAACAACATAGACCTACTGTAGGACCCATAACTTCACCTAACAACATAGACCTACTGTAGGACCCATAACCTCACCTAACAATAACATAGACCTACTGTAGGACCCATAACTTCACCTAACAACATATACCTATTGTAGGACCCATAACTTCACCTAACAACATAGACCTACTGTAGGAACCATAACTTCACCTAACAACATTGACCTACTGTAGGACCCATAACTTCACCTAACAACATAGACCTACTGTAGGACGCATAACTTCACCTAACAACATAGACCTATTGTAGGACCCATAACTTCACGTAACAACAACATAGACCTACTGTAGGACCCATAACTTCACGTAACAACAACATAGACCTACTGTAGGACCCATAACTTCACCTAACAACATAGACCTACTGTAGGACCCATTACTTCACCCTAACAACATAGACCTACTGACCTAACAACATAGACCTACTGTAGGATCCATAACCTCACCTAACAATAACACAGACCTACTGTAGGACCCATAACTTCACCTAACAACAACATAGACCCACTGTAGGACCCATAACTTCACCAAACAAAAACACAGACCTACTGTAGGACACTTAAGTTCACCTAACAATAACATAGACCTACTGTAGGACCCATAACTTCACCTAACAACATAGACCTACTGTAGGACCCATAACTTCACCTAACAACATAGACCTACTGTAGGACCCACAACTTCACCTAACAATAACATAGACCTACTGTAGGACTCATAACTTCACCTAACAATAACATAGACCTACTGTAGGACCCATAACTTCACCTAACAACATAGACCTACTGTAGGACCCATAACTTCACCTAACAACACATACCTACTGTAGGACACTTAACTTCACCTAACAATAACATAGACCTACTGTAGGACCCATAACTTCACCTAACAACATAGACCTACTGTAGGACCCATAACTTCACCTAACAACATAGACCTACTGTAGGACCCATAACTTCACCTAACAATAACATAGACCTACTGTAGGACCCATAACTTCACCTAACAACATAGACCTACTGTAGGACCCATAACTTCACCTAACAACATTGACCTACTGTAGGACCCATAACTTCACCTAACAACACAGACCTACTGTAGGACCCATAACTTCACCTAATAACATAGACCTACTGTAGGACCCATAACTTCACCTAACATCATAGACCTACTGTAGGACCCATAACTTCACCTAACAACATAGACCTACTGTAGGACCCATAACTTCACCTAACAATAACATAGACCTACTGTAGGACCCATAACTTCACGTAACAACAACATAGACCTACTGTAGGACCCGTAACTTCACGTAACAACAACATAGACCTACTGTAGGACCCATAACTTCACCTAACAACATAGACCTACTGTAGGACCCATTACTTCACCTAACAACATAGACCTACTGACCTAACAACATAGACCTACTGTAGGATCCATAACCTCACCTAACAATAACACAGACCTACTGTAGGACCCATAACTTCACCTAACAACAACATAGACCCACTGTAGGACCCATAACTTCACCAAACAAAAACACAGACCTACTGTAGGACACTTAAGTTCACCTAACAATAACATAGACCTACTGTAGGACCCATAACTTCACCAAACAACATAGACCTACTGTAGGACCCATAACTTCACCTAACAACATAGACCTACTGTAGGACCCATAACTTCACCTAACAATAACATAGACCTACTGTAGGACTCATAACTTCACCTAACAATAACATAGACCTACTGTAGGACCCATAACTTCACCTAACAACATAGACCTACTGTAGGACCCATAACTTCACCTAACAACAACACATACCTACTGTAGAACACTTAACTACACCTAACAATAACATAGACCTACTGTAGGACCCATAACTTCACCTAACAACATAGACCTACTGTAGGACCCATAACTTCACCTAACAACATAGACCTACTGTAGGACCCATAACTTCACCTAACAATAACATAGACCTACTGTAGGACCCATAACTTCACCTAACAACATAGACCTACTGTAGGACCCATAACTTCACCTAACAACATAGACCTACTGTAGGACCCATAACCTCACCTAACAATAACATAGACCTACTGTAGGACCCATAACTTCACCTAACAACATATACCTATTGTAGGACCCATAACTTCACCTAACAACATAGACCTACTGTAGGAACCATAACTTCACCTAACAACATTGACCTACTGTAGGACCCATAACTTCACCTAACAACATAGACCTACTGTAGGACGCATAACTTCACCTAACAACATAGACCTATTGTAGGACCCATAACTTCACGTAACAACAACATAGACCTACTGTAGGACCCATAACTTCACGTAACAACAACATAGACCTACTGTAGGACCCATAACTTCACCTAACAACATAGACCTACTGTAGGACCCATTACTTCACCTAACAACATAGACCTACTGACCTAACAACATAGACCTACTGTAGGATCCATAACCTCACCTAACAATAACACAGACCTACTGTAGGACCCATAACTTCACCTAACAACAACATAGACCCACTGTAGGACCCATAACTTCACCAAACAAAAACACAGACCTACTGTAGGACACTTAAGTTCACCTAACAATAACATAGACCTACTGTAGGACCCATAACTTCACCTAACAACATAGACCTACTGTAGGACCCATAACTTCACCTAACAACATAGACCTACTGTAGGACCCACAACTTCACCTAACAATAACATAGACCTACTGTAGGACTCCATAACTTCACCTAACAATAACATAGACCTACTGTAGGACCCATAACTTCACCTAACAACATAGACCTACTGTAGGACCCATAACTTCACCTAACAACACATACCTACTGTAGGACACTTAACTTCACCTAACAATAACATAGACCTACTGTAGGACCCATAACTTCACCTAACAACATAGACCTACTGTAGGACCCATAACTTCACCTAACAACATAGACCTACTGTAGGACCCATAACTTCACCTAACAATAACATAGACCTACTGTAGGACCCATAACTTCACCTAACAACATAGACCTACTGTAGGACCCATAACTTCACCTAACAACATTGACCTACTGTAGGACCCATAACTTCACCTAACAACATAGACCTACTGTAGGACCCATAACTTCACCTAACAACATAGACCTACTGTAGGACCCATAACTTCACCTAACAATAACATAGACCTACTGTAGGACCCATAACTTCACGTAACAACAACATAGACCTACTGTAGGACCCGTAACTTTCACGTAACAACAACATAGACCTACTGTAGGACCCATAACTTCACCTAACAACATAGACTTACTGTAGGACCCATTACTTCACCTAACAACATAGACCTACTGACCTAACAACATAGACCTACTGTAGGATCCATAACCTCACCTAACAATAACACAGACCTACTGTAGGACCCATAACTTCACCTAACAACAACATAGACCCACTGTAGGACCCATAACTTCACCAAACAAAAACACAGACCAACTGTAGGACACTTAAGTTCACCTAACAATAACATAGACCTACTGTAGGACCCATAACTTCACCTAACAACATAGACCTACTGTAGGACCCATAACTTCACCTAACAACATAGACCTACTGTAGGACCCATAACTTCACCTAACAACATAGACCTACTGTAGGACCCATAACTTCACCTAACAATAACATAGACCTACTGTAGGACCCATAACTTCACCTAACAACATAGACCTACTGTAGGACCCATAACTTCACCAACAACATTGACCTACTGTAGGACCCATAACTTCACCTAACAACACAGACCTACTGTAGGACCCATAACTTCACCTAATAACATAGACCTACTGTAGGACCCATAACTTCACCTAACATCATAGACCTACTGTAGGACCCATAACTTCACCTAACAACATAGACCTACTGTAGGACCCATAACTTCACCTAACAACATAGACCTACTGTAGGACCCATAACTTCACGTAACAACAAATAGACCTACTGTAGGACCCGTAACTTCACGTAACAACAACATAGACCTACTGTAGGACCCATAACTTCACCTAACAACATAGACCTACTGTAGGACCCATTACTTCACCTAACAACATAGACCTACTGACCTAACAACATAGACCTACTGTAGGATCCATAACCTCACCTAACAATAACACAGACCTACTGTAGGACCCATAACTTCACCTAACAACAACATAGACCCACTGTAGGACCCATAACTTCACCAAACAAAACACAGACCTACTGTAGGACACTTAAGTTCACCTAACAATAACATAGACCTACTGTAGGACCCATAACTTCACCAAACAACATAGACCTACTGTAGGACCCATAACTTCACCTAACAACATAGACCTACTGTAGGACCCATAACTTCACCTAACAATAACATAGACCTACTGTAGGACCCATAACTTCACTTAACAATAACATAGACCTACTGTAGGACCCATAACTTCACCTAACAACATAGACCTACTGTAGGACCCATAACTTCACCTAACAACAACACATACCTACTGTAGAACACTTAACTACACCTAACAATAACATAGACCTACTGTAGGACCCATAACTTCACCTAACAACATAGACCTACTGTAGGACCCATAACTTCACCTAACAACATAGACCTACTGTAGGGACCCATAACTTCACCTAACAATAACATAGACCTACTGTAGGACCCATAACTTCACCTAACAACATAGACCTACTGTAGGACCCATAACTTCACCTAACAACATAGACCTACTGTAGGACCCATAACCTCACCTAACAATAACATAGACCTACTGTAGGACCCATAACTTCACCTAACAACATATACCTATTGTAGGACCCATAACCTCACCTAACAACATAGACCTACTGTAGGAACCATAACTTCACCTAACAACATTGACCTACTGTAGGACCCATAACTTCACCTAACAACATAGACCTACTGTAGGACGTATAACTTCACCTAACAACATAGACCTATTGTAGGACCCATAACTTCACGTAACAACATAGACCTACTGTAGGACCCATAACTTCACGTAACATAGACCTACTGTAGGACCCATAACTTCACCTAACAACATAGACCTACTGTAGGACCCATTACTTCACCTAACAACATAGACCTACTGACCTAACAACATAGACCTACTGTAGGATCCATAACCTCACCTAACAATAACACAGACCTACTGTAGGACCCATAACTTCACCTAACAACAACATAGACCCACTGTAGGACCCATAACTTCACCAAACAAAAACACAGACCTACTGTAGGACACTTAAGTTCACCTAACAATAACATAGACCTACTGTAGGACCCATAACTTCACCTAACAACATAGACCTACTGTAGGACCCATAACTTCACCTAACAACATAGACCTACTGTAGGACCCACAACTTCACCTAACAATAACATAGACCTACTGTAGGACTCATAACTTCACCTAACAATAACATAGACCTACTGTAGGACCCATAACTTCACCTAACAACATAGACCTACTGTAGGACCCATAACTTCACCTAACAACACATACCTACTGTAGGACACTTAACTTCACCTAACAATAACATAGACCTACTGTAGGACCCATAACTTCACCTAACAACATAGACCTACTGTAGGACCCATAACTTCACCTAACAACATAGACCTACTGTAGGACCCATAACTTCACCTAACAATAACATAGACCTACTGTAGGACCCATAACTTCACCTAACAACATAGACCTACTGTAGGACCCATAACTTCACCTAACAACATTGACCTACTGTAGGACCCATAACTTCACCTAACAAACACAGACCTACTGTAGGACCCATAACTTCACCTAACAACATAGACCTACTGTAGGACCCATAACTTCACCTAACATCATAGACCTACTGTAGGACCCATAACTTCACCTAACAACATAGACCTACTGTAGGACCCATAACTTCACCTAACAATAACATAGACCTACTGTAGGACCCATAACTTCACGTAACAACAACATAGACCTACTGTAGGACCCGTAACTTCACGTAACAACAACATAGACCTACTGTAGGACCCATAACTTCACCTAACAACATAGACCTACTGTAGGACCCATTACTTCACCTAACAACATAGACCTACTGACCTAACAACATAGACCTACTGTAGGATCCATAACCTCACCTAACAATAACACAGACCTACTGTAGGACCCATAACTTCACCTAACAACAACATAGACCCACTGTAGGACCCATAACTTCACCAAACAAAAACACAGACCTACTGTAGGACACTTAAGTTCACCTAACAATAACATAGACCTACTGTAGGACCCATAACTTCACCAAACAACATAGACCTACTGTAGGACCCATAACTTCACCTAACAACATAGACCTACTGTAGGACCCATAACTTCACCTAACAATAACATAGACCTACTGTAGGACTCATAACTTCACCTAACAATAACATAGACCTACTGTAGGACCCATAACTTCACCTAACAACATAGACCTACTGTAGGACCCATAACTTCACCTAACAACAACACATACCTACTGTAGAACACTTAACTACACCTAACAATAACATAGACCTACTGTAGGACCCATAACTTCACCTAACAACATAGACCTACTGTAGGACCCATAACTTCACCTAACAACATAGACCTACTGTAGGACCCATAACTTCACCTAACAATAACATAGACCTACTGTAGGACCCATAACTTCACCTAACAACATAGACCTACTGTAGGACCCATAACTTCACCTAACAACATAGACCTACTGTAGGACCCATAACCTCACCTAACAATAACATAGACCTACTGTAGGACCCATAACTTCACCTAACAACATATACCTATTGTAGGACCCATAACTTCACCTAACAACATAGACCTACTGTAGGAACCATAACTTCACCTAACAACATTGACCTACTGTAGGACCCATAACTTCACCTAACAACATAGACCTACTGTAGGACGCATAACTTCACCTAACAACATAGACCTATTGTAGGACCCATAACTTCACGTAACAACAACATAGACCTACTGTAGGACCCATAACTTCACGTAACAACAACATAGACCTACTGTAGGACCCATAACTTCACCTAACAACATAGACCTACTGTAGGACCCATTACTTCACCTAACAACATAGACCTACTGACCTAACAACATAGACCTACTGTAGGATCCATAACCTCACCTAACAATAACACAGACCTACTGTAGGACCCATAACTTCACCTAACAACAACATAGACCCACTGTAGGACCCATAACTTCACCAAACAAAAACACAGACCTACTGTAGGACACTTAAGTTCACCTAACAATAACATAGACCTACTGTAGGACCCATAACTTCACCTAACAACATAGACCTACTGTAGGACCCATAACTTCACCTAACAACATAGACCTACTGTAGGACCCACAACTTCACCTAACAATAACATAGACCTACTGTAGGACTCATAACTTCACCTAACAATAACATAGACCTACTGTAGGACCCATAACTTCACCTAACAACATAGACCTACTGTAGGACCCATAACTTCACCTAACAACACATACCTACTGTAGGACACTTAACTTCACCTAACAATAACATAGACCTACTGTAGGACCCATAACTTCACCTAACAACATAGACCTACTGTAGGACCCATAACTTCACCTAACAACATAGACCTACTGTAGGACCCATAACTTCACCTAACAATACATAGACCTACTGTAGGACCCATAACTTCACCTAACAACATAGACCTACTGTAGGACCCATAACTTCACCTAACAACATTGACCTACTGTAGGACCCATAACTTCACCTAACAACATAGACCTACTGTAGGACCCATAACTTCACCTAACAACATAGACCTACTGTAGGACCCATAACTTCACCTAACAATAACATAGACCTACTGTAGGACCCATAACTTCACGTAACAACAACATAGACCTACTGTAGGACCCGTAACTTCACGTAACAACAACATAGACCTACTGTAGGACCCATAACTTCACCTAACAACATAGACTTACTGTAGGACCCATTACTTCACCTAACAACATAGACCTACTGACCTAACAACATAGACCTACTGTAGGATCCATAACCTCACCTAACAATAACACAGACCTACTGTAGGACCCATAACTTCACCTAACAACAACAACATAGACCCACTGTAGGACCCATAACTTCACCAAACAAAAACACAGACCAACTGTAGGACACTTAAGTTCACCTAACAATAACATAGACCTACTGTAGGACCCATAACTTCACCTAACAACATAGACCTACTGTAGGACCCATAACTTCACCTAACAACATAGACCTACTGTAGGACCCATAACTTCACCTAACAATAACATAGACCTACTGTAGGACTCATAACTTCACCTAACAATAACATAGACCTACTGTAGGACCCATAACTTCACCTAACAACATAGACCTACTGTAGGACCCATAACTTCACCTAACAACAACACATACCTACTGTAGGACACTTAACTTCACCTAACAATAACATAGACCTACTGTAGGACCCATAACTTCACCTAACAACATAGACCTACTGTAGGACCCATAACTTCACCTAACAACACAGACCTACTGTAGGACCCATAACTTCACCTAACAATAACATAGACCTACTGTAGGACCCATAACTTCACCTAACAACATAGACCTACTGTAGGACCCATAACTTCACCTAACAACATTGACCTACTGTAGGACCCATAACTTCACGTAACAACACAGACCTACTGTAGGACCCATAACTTCACCTAATAACATAGACCTACTGTAGGACCCATAACTTCACCTAACATCATAGACCTACTGTAGGACCCATAACTTCACCTAACAACATAGACCTACTGTAGGACCCATAACTTCACCTAACAACATAGACCTACTGTAGGACCCATAACCTCACCTAACAATAACACAGATCTACTGTAGGACCCATAACTTCACCTAACAACAACATAGACCCACTGTAGGACCCATAACTTCACCAAACAACAACATAGACCTACTGTAGGACCCATAACTTCACCTAACAACATAGACCTACTGTAGGACCCATAACTTTACCTAACAACATAGACCTAATGTAGGACCCATAACTTCCCCTAACAACATAGACCTACTGTAGGACCCATAACTTCACCTAACAATAACATATACCTACTGTAGGACCCATAACTTCACCTAACAACATAAACCTACTGTAGAACCCATAACTTCACCTAACAAAATAGACCTACTGTAGGATCCATAACTTCACCTAACAACATAGACCTACGGTAGGACCCATAACTTCACCTAACAACAACACAGACCTACTGTAGGACTCTTAACTTCACCTAACAACATAGACCTACTGTAGGACCCATAACTTCACCTAACAACATATACCTATTGTAGGACCCATAACTTCACCTAACAACATAGACCTACTGTAGGACCCATAACTTCACCTAACAACATTGACCTACTGTAGGACCCATAACTTCACCTAACAACATAGACCTACTGTAGGACGCATAACTTCACCTAACAACATAGACCTATTGTAGGACCCATAACTTCACCTAACAACATAGACCTACTGTAGGACCCATACATTCACCTAACAACATAGACCTACTGTAGGACCCATAACTTCACCTAACAATAACATAGACCTACTGTAGGACCCATAACTTCACCTAACAATAACATAGACCTACTGTAGGACCCATAACTTCACCTAACAACATAGACCTACTGTAGGACCCATAACCTCACCTAACAACATAGACCTACTGTAGGACCCATAACTTCACCTAACAACATAGACCTACTGTAGGACCCATAACTTCACCTAACAACATTGACCTACTGTAGGACGCATAACTTCACCTAACAACATAGACCTACTGTAGGACATATTACTTCACCTAACAACATAGACCTACTGTAGGACCCACAACATAGACCTAATGTAGGACCCATTACTTTACCTAACAACATAGATCTACTGTAGGACCCAGAACTTCACCAAACAACAACATAGAACTACTGTAGGACACATAACTTCACCTAACAACATAGACCTACTGTAGGACCCATAACTTTACCTAACAACAATGACCTACTATAGGACCCATAACTTCACCTAGCAACATATACCTACTGTAGGACCCATAACCTCACCAAACAACAACATAGACCTACTGTAGGACCCATAAATTCACCTAACAACATAGACCTACTGAAGGACCCATAACTTCACCTAACAAAACATAGACCTACTGTAGGACCCATAACTTCACCTAACAACACAGACCTACTGTAGGACCCATAACTTCACCTAACAACATAGACCTACTGTAGGACCCATAACTTCACCTAACAACATAGACCTACTGTAGGACCCATAACTTTACCTAACAACAATGACCTACTGTAGGACCCATAAATTCACCTAACAACATAGACCTACTGTAGGACCCATAAATTCACCTAACAACATAGACCTACTGAAGGACCCATAACTTCACCTAACAATAACATAGACCTACTGTAGGACCCATAACTTCACCTAACAACATAGACCTACTGTAGGACCCATAACTTCACCTAACAACATAGACCTACTGTAGGACCCATAACTTCACCTAACATAGACCTACTGTAGGACCCATAACTTCACCTAATAACATAGACCTACTGTAGGACCCATAAATTCAACTAACAACATAGACCTACTGTAGGACCCATAACTTCACCTAACAACATAGACCTACTGTAGGACCCATAACTTCACCAAACAACAACATAGACCTACTGTAGGACCCATAACTTCACCAAACAACAACATAGAACTACTGTAGGACCCATAACTTCACCTAACAACATAGACCTACTGTAGGACCCATAACTTCACCAAACAACAACATAGACCTACTGTAGGACCTATAACTTCACCTAACAACATAGACCTACTGTAGGACCCATAACTTCACCAAACAACAACATATACCTAATGTAGGACCCATAACTTCACCTAACAACATAGACCTACTGTAGGACCCATAACTTCACCAAACAACAACATAGACCTACTGTAGGACCCATAACTTCACCTAACAACATAGACCTACTGTAGGACCCATAACTTCACCTAACAACATAGACCTACTGTAGGACCCATAACTTCACCAAACAACAACATAGACCTACTGTAGGACCCATAACTTCACCAAACAACAACATAGAACTACTGTAGGACCCATAACTTCACCTAACAACATAGACCTACTGTAGGACCCATAACTTAACCTAACAACAAAGACCTAATGTAGGACCCATAACTTCACTTTACAACATAGACCTACTGTAGGACCCATAAATTCACCTAACATCATTGACCTACTGTAGGACCCATAACTTCACCTAACAATAACATAGACCTACTTTAGGACCCATAACTTCACCTAACAACAACATAGACCCACGGTAGGACCCATAACTTCACCTAACAACATAGACCTACTGTAGGACCCATAACTTCACCTAACAACATAGACCTACTGTAGGACCCATAACTTCACCTAACAACATAGACTTACTGTAGGACCCATAACTTCACCTAACAACATAGACCTACTGTAGGACCCATAACTTCACCTAACAACATAGACCTACTGTAGGACCCATAACTTCACCTAACAACATAGACCTACTGTAGGACCCATAACCTCACCTAACAATAACACAGACCTACTGTAGGACCCATAACTTCACCTAACAACAACATAGACCCACTGTAGGACCCATAACTTCACCAAACAACAACATAGCACTACTGTAGGACCCATAACTTCACCTAACAACATAGACCTATTGTAGGACCCATAACTTTACCTAACAACATATACCTAATGTAGGACCCATAACTTCACCTAACAATAACATAGACCTACTGTAGGACCCATAACTTCACCTAACAACATAAACCTACTGTAGAACCCATAACTTCACCTAACAACATAGACCTACTGTAGGATCCATAACTTCACCTAACAACATAGACCTACTGTAGGACCCATAACTTCACCTAACAACAACACAGACCTACTGTAGGACTCTTAACTTCACCTAACAACATAGACCTACTGTAGGACCCATAACTTCACCTAACAACATATACCTATTGTAGGACCCATAACTTCACCTAACAACATAGACCTACTGTAGGACCCATAACTTCACCTAACAACATTGACCTACTGTAGGACCCATAACTTCACCTAACAACATAGACCTACTGTAGGACGCATAACTTCACCTAACAACATAGACCTATTGTAGGACCCATAACTTCACCTAACAACATAGACCTACTGTAGGACCCATACATTCACCTAACAACATAGACCTACTGTAGGACCCATAACTTCACCTAACAATAACATAGACCTACTGTAGGACCCATAACTTCACCTAACAATAACATAGACCTACTGTAGGACCCATAACTTCACCTAACAACATAGACCTACTGTAGGACCCATAACTTCACCAAACAACAACATAGAACTACTGTAGGACCCATAACTTCACCTAACAACATAGACCTACTGTAGGACCCATAACTTAACCTAACAACAAAGACCTAATGTAGGACCCATAACTTCACTTTACAACATAGACCTACTGTAGGACCCATAAATTCACCTAACATCATAGACCTACTGTAGGACCCATAACTTCACCTAACAATAACATAGACCTACTTTAGGACCCATAACTTCACCTAACAACAACATAGACCCACGGTAGGACCCATAACTTCACCTAACAACATAGACCTACTGTAGGACCCATAACTTCACCTAACAACATAGACCTACTGTAGGACCCATAACTTCACCTAACAACATTGACCTACTGTAGGACCCATAACTTCACCTAACAACATAGACCTACTGTAGGACGCATAACTTCACCTAACAACATAGACCTACTGTAGGACATATTACTTCACCTAACAACATAGACCTACTGTAGGACCCACAACATAGACCTAATGTAGGACCCATTACTTTACCTAACAACATAGATCTACTGTAGGACCCAGAACTTCACCAAACAACAACATAGAACTACTGTAGGACACATAACTTCACCTAACAACATAGACCTACTGTAGGACCCATAACTTTACCTAACAACAATGACCTACTATAGGACCCATAACTTCACCTAGCAACATATACCTACTGTAGGACCCATAACTTCACCAAACAACAACATAGACCTACTGTAGGACCCATAAATTCACCTAACAACATAGACCTACTGAAGGACCCATAACTTCACCTAACAATAACATAGACCTACTGTAGGACCCATAACTTCACCTAACAACATAGACCTACTGTAGGACCCATAACTTCACCTAACAACATAGACCTACTGTAGGACCCATAACTTCACCTAACAACATAGACCTACTGTAGGACCCATAACTTTACCTAACAACAATGACCTACTGTAGGACCCATAAATTCACCTAACAACATAGACCTACTGTAGGACCCATAAATTCACCTAACAACATAGACCTACTGAAGGACCCATAACTTCACCTAACAATAACATAGACCTACTGTAGGACCCATAACTTCACCTAACAACATAGACCTACTGTAGGACCCATAACTTCACCTAACAACATAGACCTACTGTAGGACCCATAACTTCACCTAACAACATAGACCTACTGTAGGACCCATAACTTCACCTAACAACATAGACCTACTGTAGGACCCATAAATTCAACTAACAACATAGACCTACTGTAGGACCCATAACTTCACCTAACAACATAGACCTACTGTAGGACCCATAACTTCACCAAACAACAACATAGACCTACTGTAGGACCCATAACTTCACCAAACAACAACATAGAACTACTGTAGGACCCATAACTTCACCTAACAACATATACCTACTGTAGGACCCATAACTTCACCAAACAACAACATAGACCTACTGTAGGACCTATAACTTCACCTAACAACATAGACCTACTGTAGGACCCATAACTTCACCAAACAACAACATATACCTAATGTAGGACCCATAACTTCACCTAACAACATAGACCTACTGTAGGACCCATAACTTCACCAAACAACATAGACCTACTGTAGGACCCATAACTTCACCTAACAACATAGACCTACTGTAGGACCCATAACTTCACCTAACAACATAGACCTACTGTAGGACCCATAACTTCACCAAACAACAACATAGACCTACTGTAGGACCCATAACTTCACCAAACAACAACATAGAACTACTGTAGGACCCATAACTTCACCTAACAACATAGACCTACTGTAGGACCCATAACTTAACCTAACAACAAAGACCTAATGTAGGACCCATAACTTCACTTTACAACATAGACCTACTGTAGGACCCATAAATTCACCTAACATCATTGACCTACTGTAGGACCCATAACTTCACCTAACAATAACATAGACCTACTTTAGGACCCATAACTTCACCTAACAACAACATAGACCCACGGTAGGACCCATAACTTCACATAACAACATAGACCTACTGTAGGACCCATAACTTCACCTAACAACATAGACCTACTGTAGGACCCATAACTTCACCTAACAACATAGACCTACTGTAGGACCCATAACTTCACCTAACAACATAGACCTACTGTAGGACCCATAACTTCACCTAACAACATAGACCTACTGTAGGACCCATAACTTCACCTAACAACATAGACCTACTGTAGGACCCATAACCTCACCTAACAATAACACAGACCTACTGTAGGACCCGTAACTTCACTAACAACATAGACATACTGTAGGACCCATAACTTCACCTAACAATAACATAGACCTACTGTAGGACCCATAACTTCACCTAACAACATAGACCTATTGTAGGACCCATAACTTTACCTAACAACATATACCTAATGTAGGACCCATAACTTCACCTAACAATAACATAGACCTACTGTAGGACCCATAACTTCACCTAACAACATAAACCTACTGTAGAACCCATAACTTCACCTAACAACATAGACCTACTGTAGGATCCATAACTTCACCTAACAACATAGACCTACTGTAGGACCCATAACTTCACCTAACAACAACACAGACCTACTGTAGGACTCTTAACTTCACCTAACAACATAGACCTACTGTAGGACCCATAACTTCACCTAACAACATATACCTATTGTAGGACCCATAACTTCACCTAACAACACAGACCTACTGTAGGACCCATAACTTCACCTAACAACATAGACCTACTGTAGGACGCATAACTTCACCTAACAACATAGACCTATTGTAGGACCCATAACTTCACCTAACAACATAGACCTACTGTAGGACCCATACATTCACCTAACAACATAGACCTACTGTAGGACCCATAACTTCACCTAACAATAACATAGACCTACTGTAGGACCCATAACTTCACCTAACAATAACATAGACCTACTGTAGGACCCATAACTTCACCTAACAACATAGACCTACTGTAGGACCCATAACTTCACCAAACAACAACATAGAACTACTGTAGGACCCATAACTTCACCTAACAACATAGACCTACTGTAGGACCCATAACTTAACCTAACAACAAAGACCTAATGTAGGACCCATAACTTCACTTTACAACATAGACCTACTGTAGGACCCATAAATTCACCTAACATCATAGACCTACTGTAGGACCCATAACATCACTTAACAATAACATAGACCTACTGTAGGACCCATAACTTCACCTAACAACATAGACCTACTGTAGGACCCATAACTTCACCTAACAACATAGACCTACTGTAGGACCCATAACTTCACCTAACAACATAGACCTACTGTAGGACCCATAACTTCACCTAACAACATAGACCTACTGTAGGACCCATAACCTCACCTAACAATAACACAGACCTACTGTAGGACCCATAACTTCACCTAACAACAACATAGACCCACTGTAGGACCCATAACTTCACCAAACAACAACATAGCACTACTGTAGGACCCATAACTTCACCTAACAACATAGACCTATTGTAGGACCCATAACTTTACCTAACAACATATACCTAATGTAGGACCCATAACTTCACCTAACAATAACATACACCTACTGTAGGACCCATAACTTCACCTAACAACATAAACCTACTGTAGAACCCATAACTTCACCTAACAACATAGACCTACTGTAGGATCCATAACTTCACCTAACAACATAGACCTACTGTAGGACCCATAACTTCACCTAACAACAACACAGACCTACTGTAGGACTCTTAACTTCACCTAACAACATAGACCTACTGTAGGACCCATAACTTCACCTAACAACATATACCTATTGTAGGACCCATAACTTCACCTAACAACATAGACCTACTGTAGGACCCATAACTTCACCTAACAACATAGACCTACTGTAGGACCCATAACTTCACCTAACAACATAGACCTACTGTAGGACGCATAACTTCACCTAACAACATAGACCTATTGTAGGACCCATAACTTCACCTAACAACATAGACCTACTGTAGGACCCATACATTCACCTAACAACATAGACCTACTGTAGGACCCATAACTTCACCTAACAATAACATAGACCTACTGTAGGACCCATAACTTCACCTAACAATAACATAGACCTACTGTAGGACCCATAACTTCACAAAACAACATAGACCTACTGTAGGACCCATAACTTCACCTAACAACAACACAGACCTACTGTAGGACCCATAACTTCACCTAACAATAACATAGACCTACTGTAGGACCCATAACTTCACCTAACAACATAGACCTACTGTAGGACCCATAACTTCACCTAACAATAACATAGACCTACTGTAGGACCCATAACTTCACCTAACAACATAGACCTACTGTAGGACCCATAACTTCACCTAACAACATAGACCTACTGTAGGACCCATAACTTCACCTAACAACATTGACCTACTGTAGGACCCATAACTTCACCTAAAAACATAGACCTACTGTAGGACGCATAACTTCACCTAACAACATAGACCTACTGTAGGACCCACAACATAGACCTAATGTAGGACCCATTACTTTACCTAACAACATAGATCTACTGTAGGACCCATAACTTCACCAAACAACAACATAGAACTACTGTAGGACACATAACTTCACCTAACAACATAGACCTACTGTAGGACCCATAACTTTACCTAACAACAATGACCTACTATAGGACCCATAACTTCACCTAACAACATAGACCTACTGTAGGACCCATAACTTCACCAAACAACAACATAGACCTACTGTAGGACCCATAACTTCACCAAACAACAACATAGAACTACTGTAGGACCCATAACTTCACCTAACAACATAGACCTACTGTAGGACCCATAACTTTACCTAACAACAATGACCTACTGTAGGACCCATAAATTCACCTAACAACATAGACCTACTGTAGGACCCATAAATTCACCTAACAACATAGACCTACTGAAGGACCCATAACTTCACCTAACAATAACATAGACCTACTGTAGGACCCATAACTTCACCTAACAACATAGACCTACTGTAGGACCCATAACTTCACCTAACAACATAGACCTACTGTAGGACCCATAATTTCACCTAACAACATAGACCTACTGTAGGACCCATAACTTCACCTAACAACATAGACCTACTGTAGGACCCATAAATTCAACTAACAACATAGACCTACTGTAGGACGCATAACTTCACCTAATAACATAGACCTACTGTAGGACCCATAACTTCACCAAACAACAACATAGACCTACTGTAGGACCCATAACTTCACCAAACAACAACATAGAACTACTGTAGGACCCATAACTTCACCTAACAACATAGACCTACTGTAGGACCCATAACTTCACCAAACAACAACATAGACCTACTGTAGGACCTATAACTTCACCTAACAACATAGACCTACTGTAGGACCCATAACTTCACCAAACAACAACATAGACCTAATGTAGGACCCATAACTTCACCTAACAACATAGACCTACTGTAGGACCCATAACTTCACCAAACAACAACATACACCTACTGTAGGACCCATAACTTCACCTAACAACATAGACCTACTGTAGGACCCATAACTTCACCTAACAACATAGACCTACTGTAGGACCCATAACTTCACCAAACAACAACATAGACCTACTGTAGGACCCATAACTTCACCAAACAACAACATAGAACTACTGTAGGACCCATAACTTCACCTAACAACATAGACCTACTGTAGGACCCATGACTTAACCTAACAACAAAGACCTAATGTAGGACCCATAACTTCACTTTACAACATAGACCTACTGTAGGACCCATAAATTCACCTAACATCATAGACCTACTGTAGGACCCATAACTTCACCTAACAATAACATAGACCTACTTTAGGACCCATAACTTCACCTAACAACAACATAGACCCACGGTAGGACCCATAACTTCACCTAACAACATAGACCTACTGTAGGACCCATAACTTCACCTAACAACATAGACCTACTGTAGGACCCATAACTTCACCTAACAACATATACCTACTGTAGGACCCATAACTTCACCTAACAACATAGACCTACTGTCGGACCCATAACTTCACCTAACAACATAGACCTACTGTAGGACCCATAACTTCACCTAACAACATAGACCTACTGTAGGACCCATAACCTCACCTAACAATAACACAGACCTACTGTAGGACCCATAACTTCACCTAACAACAACATAGACCCACTGTAGGACCCATAACTTCACCAAACAACAACATAGCACTACTGTAGGACCCATAACTTCACCTAACAACATAGACCTATTGTAGGACCCATAACTTTACCTAACAACATATACCTAATGTAGGACCCATAACTTCACCTAACAACATAGACCTACTGTAGGACCCATACATTCACCTAACAACATAGACCTACTGTAGGACCCATAACTTCACCTAACAATAACATAGACCTACTGTAGGACCCATAACTTCACCTAACAACATAGACCTACTGTAGGATCCATAACTTCACCTAACAACATAGACCTACTGTAGGACCCATAACTTCACCTAACAACAACACAGACCTACTGTAGGACTCTTAACTTCACCTAACAATAACATAGACCTACTGTAGGACCCATAACTTCACCTAACAACATAGACCTATTGTAGGACCCATAACTTCACCTAACAACATAGACCTACTGTAGGACCCATAACTTCACCTAACAACATTGACCTACTGTAGGACCCATAACTTCACCTAACAACATAGACCTACTGTAGGACGATAACTTCACCTAACAACATAGACCTATTGTAGGACCCATAACTTCACCTAACAACATAGACCTACTGTAGGACCCATACATTCACCTAACAACATAGACCTACTGTAGGACCCATAACTTCACCTAACAATAACATAGACCTACTGTAGGACCCATAACTTCACCTAACAATAAAATAGACCTACTGTAGGACCCATAACTTCACCTAACAACATAGACCTACTGTAGGGACCCATAACTTCACCTAACAACAACACAGACCTACTGTAGGACACTTAACTTCACCTAACAATAACAGACCTACTGTAGGACCCATAACTTCACCTAACAACATAGACCTATTGTAGGACCCATAACTTTACCTAACAACATATACCTAATGTAGGACCCATAACTTCACCTAACAACATAGACCTACTGTAGGACCCATACATTCACCTAACAACATAGACCTACTGTAGGACCCATAACTTCACCTAACAACATAGACCTACTGTAGGATCCATAACTTCACCTAACAACATAGACCTACTGTAGGACCCATAACTTCACCTAACAACATTGACCTACTGTAGGACCCATAACTTCACCTAACAACACAGACCTACTGTAGGACTCTTAACTTCACCTAACAATAACATAGACCTACTGTAGGACCCATAACTTCACCTAACAATAAAATAGACCTACTGTAGGACCCATAACTTCACCTAACAACAACACAGACCTACTGTAGGACACTTAACTTCACCTAACAATAACAGACCTACTGTAGGACCCATAACTTCACCTAACAACATAGACCTACTGTAGGACCCATAACTTCACCTAACAACAACATAGACCCACTGTAGGACCCATAACTTCACAAAACAACAACATAGACCTACTGTAGGACCCATAACTTCACCTAACAACATTGACCTACTGTAGGACCCATAACTTCACCTAACAACATAGACCTACTGTAGGACGCATAACTTCACCTAACAACATAGACCTACTGTAGGACCTATTACTTCACCTAACAACATAGACCTACTGTAGGACCCACAACATAGACCTAATGTAGGACCCATTACTTTACCTAACAACATAGATCTACTGTAGGACCCATAACTTCACCAAACAACAACATTGATCTACTGTAGGACCCATAACTTCACCTAACAACATATACCTACTGTAGGACCCATAACTTTACCTAACAACAATGACCTACTGTAGGACCCATAACTTCACCTAACAACATAGACCTACTGTAGAACCCATAACTTCACCAAACAACAACATAGACCTACTGTAGGACCCATAACTTCACCAAACAACAACATAGAACTACTGTAGGACCCATAACTTCACCTAACAACATACACCTACTGTAGGACCCATAACTTTACCTAACAACAATGACCTACTGTAGGACCCATAAATTCACCTAACAACATAGACCTACTGTAGGACCCATAAATTCACCTAACAACATAGACCTACTGAAGGACCCATAACTTCACCTAACAATAACATAGACCTACTGTAGGACCCATAACTTCACCTAACAACATAGACCTACTGTAGGACCCATAACTTCACCTAACAACATAGACCTACTGTAGGACCCATAACTTCACCTAACAACATAGACCTACTGTAGGACCCATAACTTCAACTAACAACATATACCTACTGTAGGACCCATAACTTCACCAAACAACAACATAGACCTACTGTAGGACCCATAACTTCACCAAACAACAACATAGAACTACTGTAGGACCCATAACTTCACCTAACAACATAGACCTACTGTAGGACCCATAACTTTACCTAACAACAAAGACCTAATGTAGGACCCATAACTTCACCTAACAACATAGACCTACTGTAGGACCCATAAATTCGCTTAACAACATAGACCTACTGTAGGACCCATAACTTCACCTAACAACATAGACCTACTGAAGGACCCATAACTTCACCTAACAACATAGACCTACTGTAGGACCCATAACTTCACCTAACAACAACATAGACCTACTGTAGGACCCATAACTTCACCTAACAACATAGACCTACTGTAGGACCCATAACTTCACCTAACAACATATACCTATTGTAGGACCCATAACTTCACCTAACAACATAGACCTACTGTAGGACCCATAACTTCACCTAACAACATTGACCTACTGTAGGACCCATAACTTCACCTAACAACATAGACCTACTGTAGGACGCATAACTTCACCTAACAACATAGACCTATTGTAGGACCCATAACTTCACCTAACAACATAGACCTACTGTAGGACCCATACATTCACCTAACAACATAGACCTACTGTAGGACCCATAACTTCACCTAACAATAACATAGACCTACTGTAGGACCCATAACTTCACCTAACAATAACATAGACCTACTGTAGGACCCATAACTTCACAAAACAACATAGACCTACTGTAGGACCCATAACTTCACCTAACAACAACACAGACCTACTGTAGGACCCATAACCTCACCTAACAATAACACAGACCTACTGTAGGACCCGTAACTTCACTAACAACATAGACATACTGTAGGACCCATAACTTCACCTAACAATAACATAGACCTACTGTAGGACCCACAACTTCACCTAACAACATAGACCTACTGTAGGACCATAACTTCACCTAACAACATAGACCTACTGTAGGACCCATAACTTCACCTAACAACATCGACCTACTGTAGGACCCATAACTTCACCTAAAAACATAGACCTACTGTAGGACGCATAACTTCACCTAACAACATAGACCTACTGTAGGACCCACAACATAGACCTAATGTAGGACCCATTACTTTACCTAACAACATAGATCTACTGTAGGACCCATAACTTCACCAAACAACAACATAGAACTACTGTAGGACCCATAACTTCACCTAACAACATAGACCTACTGTAGGACCCATAACTTTACCTAACAACAATGACCTACTATAGGACCCATAACTTCACCTAACAACATAGACCTACTGTAGGACCCATAACTTCACCAAACAACAACATAGACCTACTGTAGGACCCATAACTTCACCAAACAATAACATAGAACTACTGTAGGACCCATAACTTCACCTAACAACATAGACCTACTGTAGGACCCATAACTTTACCTAACAACAATGACCTACTGTAGGACCCATAAATTCACCTAACAACATAGACCTACTGTAGGACCCATAAATTCACCTAACAACATAGACCTACTGAAGGACCCATAACTTCACCTAACAATAACATAGACCTACTGTAGGACCCATAACTTCACCTAACAACATAGACCTACTGTAGGACCCATAACTTCACCTAACAACATAGACCTACTGTAGGACCCATAATTTCACCTAACAACATAGACCTACTGTAGGACCCATAACTTCACCTAACAACATAGACCTACTGTAGGACCCATAAATTCAACTAACAACATAGACCTACTGTAGGACGCATAACTTCACCTAATAACATAGACCTACTGTAGGACCCATAACTTCACCAAACAACAACATAGACCTACTGTAGGACCCATAACTTCACCAAACAACAACATAGAACTACTGTAGGACCCATAACTTCACCTAACAACATAGACCTACTGTAGGACCCATAACTTCACCAAACAACAACATAGACCTACTGTAGGACCTATAACTTCACCTAACAACATAGACCTACTGTAGGACCCATAACTTCACCAAACAACAACATAGACCTAATGTAGGACCCATAACTTCACCTAACAACATAGACCTACTGTAGGACCCATAACTTCACCAAACAACAACATAGACCTACTGTAGGACCCATAACTTCACCTAACAACATAGACCTACTGTAGGACCCATAACTTCACCTAACAACATAGACCTACTGTAGGACCCATAACTTCACCAAACAACAACATAGACCTACTGTAGGACCCATAACTTCACCAAACAACAACATAGAACTACTGTAGGACCCATAACTTCACCTAACAACATAGACCTACTGTAGGACCCATGACTTAACCTAACAACAAAGACCTAATGTAGGGACCCATAACTTCACTTTACAACATAGACCTACTGTAGGACCCATAAATTCACCTAACATCATAGACCTACTGTAGGACCCATAACTTCACCTAACAATAACATAGACCTACTTTAGGACCCATAACTTCACCTAACAACAACATAGACCCACGGTAGGACCCATAACTTCACCTAACAACATAGACCTACTGTAGGACCCATAACTTCACCTAACAACATAGACCTACTGTAGGACCCATAACTTCACCTAACAACATATACCTACTGTAGGACCCATAACTTCACCTAACAACATAGACCTACTGTCGGACCCATAACTTCACCTAACAACATAGACCTACTGTAGGACCCATAACTTCACCTAACAACATAGACCTACTGTAGGACCCATAACCTCACCTAACAATAACACAGACCTACTGTAGGACCCATAACTTCACCTAACAACAACATAGACCCACTGTAGGACCCATAACTTCACCAAACAACAACATAGCACTACTGTAGGACCCATAACTTCACCTAACAACATAGACCTATTGTAGGACCCATAACTTTACCTAACAACATATACCTAATGTAGGACCCATAACTTCACCTAACAACATAGACCTACTGTAGGACCCATACATTCACCTAACAACATAGACCTACTGTAGGACCCATAACTTCACCTAACAATAACATAGACCTACTGTAGGACCCATAACTTCACCTAACAACATAGACCTACTGTAGGATCCATAACTTCACCTAACAACATAGACCTACTGTAGGACCCATAACTTCACCTAACAACAACACAGACCTACTGTAGGACTCTTAACTTCACCTAACAATAACATAGACCTACTGTAGGACCCATAACTTCACCTAACAACATAGACCTATTGTAGGACCCATAACTTCACCTAACAACATAGACCTACTGTAGGACCCATAACTTCACCTAACAACATTGACCTACTGTAGGACCCATAACTTCACCTAACAACATAGACCTACTGTAGGACGCATAACTTCACCTAACAACATAGACCTATTGTAGGACCCATAACTTCACCTAACAACATAGACCTACTGTAGGACCCATACATTCACCTAACAACATAGACCTACTGTAGGACCCATAACTTCACCTAACAATAACATAGACCTACTGTAGGACCCATAACTTCACCTAACAATAAAATAGACCTACTGTAGGACCCATAACTTCACCTAACAACATAGACCTACTGTAGGACCCATAACTTCACCTAACAACAACACAGACCTACTGTAGGACACCTAACTTCACCTAACAATAACAGACCTACTGTAGGACCCATAACTTCACCTAACAACATAGACCTATTGTAGGACCCATAACTTTACCTAACAACATATACCTAATGTAGGACCCATAACTTCACCTAACAACATAGACCTACTGTAGGACCCATACATTCACCTAACAACATAGACCTACTGTAGGACCCATAACTTCAC
>NW_025537232.1:0-39028 GCF_020615455.1 Coregonus clupeaformis | reverse complement strand
TTCTCTCTCGTTCTCTCTCTCTCGCTCTCCCTGTGTTATGCCAAGGCAGAAAAGTGTCTGTTTTTTCCAACAGTCTCATCTCCTTTCTCAGATACCGCATTACTACGTCAGGTGTGAGATGGAGGGAGATTGCATCAGCCGTATGGTAATTGGCGACTCCAACCACGGTTAAGGAGGTGCAGTATCTGAGGTTTATCCGGGCGTTGGACAAGGTCACAGCTCCCATCACATCCTGTTGAAGGGTGGGGCCGCCCTGGCTCCGCTGGTCTGCGAGGCTGACAGGGCCTTCAGTAACCTGAGGGTTCTGTTCACCTCAGCCCCGGTACTGGCCCATCCCCGATCCATCATTACCCCGTTCGTAGTGGAGGTGGATGCGTCGAGGTAGGGATAGGCGCTGTCCTATCTCAATGCTCGGGCACGCCACCCAAGCTCCGCCCCTGTGCCTTCTTCTCCAAGAAGCTCAGCCCGGCGGAGCAGAACTACGACGTTGGTGATCGGGGAGCTGTTGGCTGTTGTCCGAGCCCTGACCGTGTGGAAGAACGGCTCAGGGGGCCAAACACCCCTTTCCTCGTCTGGACGGACCACCGTAACCTGGAGTACATCTGGGCAGCGAAAGGAGGCTGAACCCTCTTCAGGCCAGGTGGGCCCCTATTCTTCACCCGGTTTGATTTTACCCTATCTTGCACCGGGTACGAAATCGTGAAGGCAGATGCACTGTCACGGCTGTACGACCCAGAGGAGAGGCCCATAGACAACACCCCCATACCCCGGCCTCCTGCCATGTGGCGCCGGTAGTATGGGCGAGGATACATAGCGGCCTGCGCACAGAGCCATCACACCTCAGTGTCCAGCTGGGCTGCAGTACGTGCCTGCTCTTGTCCGTGACTGTCTGATCTATTGGGTGCACACGCCCCCACTCCTCTGGTCACCCAGGTATCGGTCGCAGCTGCCTGACCGGAAAATACTGGTCCTACCTTGGCTGGACTTGAGGGTGTATGTCTCCTCCTGCTCGGTGTGCACCCAGAGTAAGGCACCTAGGCACCTCCCAGCAGGTAAGTTACAGCCCTTACCAGTTCCACAACAGCCATGGTCCCACTTGAGTGTTGACTCCCCAGCTGATCTTCCCCTCTCTCAAGGTAACACCACCATCCTGGTCGGTGTGGACAAGTTTTCCAAAGCCGCGCCTCCTTCCCTCTGCCCGGTCTCCCCACGGCTCCTGAGACTACGGAGGCCCTGTTTACACACGTCTTCCGGCACTACGGGGTGCCAGAGGACATAGTGTCTGACCCGGGGTCCCCAGTTCACATCCAGGGTCTGGAAGGCGTTCATTAAACGTTTGGGGGTCTCGGTCAGCCCGACCTCAGTTTTCACCCCGAGTCTAATGGGCAGGTGGAACGGGTGAATCAGGATGTGGTAGGTTCCTGCGGTCCTACTGCCAGGACTGGCCGGGAGTGGTCGGTGTTCTTGCCACTGGGCCAATATGCCCAGAACGCATCACGTCACTCCTCCACTAACCCTAACGCCATTTCAATGTGTTTTAGGTTATCAGCCGGGTTCCTTGCCACTGGCATCAGAGCCAGACCAGGCTCCCGCGGTAAGGATGATTGGTTTCGGCGCACGGAGAGACGCTGGAACACTGCTCACGTCCACCTCTAACGTGCCGTGCATCACCAGAAGGCTGCAACGCGACCGCCACCACAGTGAGGCCTACGGTCTTTGTACCGGGTGACCGGGTCTGGCTCCGACCTGGAATCTGCCCCTCCGCTGCCCTGCCGGAAGCTGAGCCCGAGGTTGTTGGGACCGTTCAAAGTCCTGAGGGAGAATAAATGACGTTCACTTATAGGTTACTACTCCCTCCAGATTACCGACATTAAACCTTGTTCCATGTGTCTCTCCTCAGGCCGGGTGGTGGCTGGTCCGCTCCAGGAGTCTGAGGTGCGGAGGTCCCTCCGCCCCCTCTGGACATCGAGGGCCCCGGCGACCTCCGTGTTCCATCCGGATCGGGGCGTCGGTGGGGGCCTTCAGTACCTCGTGGAGTGGGAGGGTACGGTCCAGAGTAGCGGTGCTGGGTCCTGGTGAGGGATATCCTCGATCCCTCCCTGTTGCGGGATTTCCACCACTCGGCATCCGGCTCGCCTGCACCGCTGTCTCCTGGTCGTCCCCAAGGCCGATGTTGGCGCGCTGTTGAGCTGCGTGTCAAGGGGGGGGGGTTACTGTCACGACTTCCTCCGAGGCTGCCTCTCTCCTTGTTCGGCAGGCTTCTGCATTCGGCGTCACCGGCCTTCTGGCCACTGCCGCTTCTCATCTCATCATTCCATTTGTTTTGTCTTGTTTATTACACACACCTGGTCCATATCCCCTCATCAGTACCTGTATAAGTGTTCCCTCTGCCCCCCTTGTCTTTGTGTGTGATTGTTTATTATGGAGGTTCGATTAGCTCGGTGGAGCTCTTTGTAATTTGGTATTGCCGGTTATTTTCACCCGTGTGCTTTGTTGTTTCCAGTGCGCCTGTTCTTCCGCACTAAAGTGTTTGACTCATTGCTGCGTACTACTGTGTTCAGAATAAACATTTTATTCTGTGATTTGCTCTCCCTGCGCCTGACTCCCTTCAAAACAACCATCACACTGCTTTTAATTATTTGCTATAAAATTATTTGCTAATAAAAAAACACTTTTTTATTTTCTTAAAAACTGCATTGTTGGTTAAGGGCTTGTAAGTAAGCATTTCAATGTAAGGTCTACACCTATTGTATTCGGCCCATGTGGCAAATAACATGATTTGATTAGATTTGTGTGTGCTATCTCTCTCTCTTTCTGTGTGTGTGCTGTCTCTCTCTCTTTCTGTGTGTGTGTGTGCTGTCTCTCTCTCTTTCTGTGTGTGTGTGCTGTATCTCTCTCTTTCTTTCTGTGTGTGTGTTTTACGAATGATACATCAAACATGTCTTAAGGCCACCGTTTGCGTTTACTCTCCTCCCCAGCTCGTGCGTGTGCTTGCGTGTGTGGGGTGGGTGTGTTGTGTGGGCATGTGCGTGTGCGTGGGTGGGTTTGTGTGTGTGCGTGTGGGTGGGTGGGTGGTATGTGTGTGTGTGTTGCAGCGTATGCCTCTCTTCCTCTCAAAGTTTACCTTGAACGGTGTTAAATAAATATGTTGATGTTCTGAGTGCTTGGTCATTTCCATCTGCATTTTCTTCCCCATTACCCTATTAATCTCTTCTTCCCTCCTCTCTCTCTCTCTCTCTCTCTCTCTCTCTCTCTCTCTCTCTCTCTCCTCTCTCTCTCTCTCTCTCTCTCTCTCTCTCTCTCTCTCTCTCTCTCTCTCTCTCCTCTCTCTCTCTCTCTCTCTCTCTCTCTCTCTCTCTCTCTCTCTCTCTCTCTCTCTCTCTTTTTCTCCTCTCTCTCTCTCTCTCTCTCTCTCTCTCTCTCTCTCTCTCTCTCTCTCTCTCTCTCTCTCTCTCTCTCTCTCTCTCTCTCTCTCTCTCTCTCTCTCTCTCTCTCTCTCTCTCTCTCTCTCTCTCTCATTCCCTCCTTCTCCCCCTCTTTGTGCATGGTTGTTAATTAAGGAGTTGACAGTACAGAGAGAGAGAAGCAGCTCCTCTTCTCCTGGCCTTGCAGCACTAAGACGTATACATTAAATATTCAACACTGAAACATTTATAGCTCCTCCGGGTACACCCTCAGGATCAGAGGTGGGATGTATATACACTGAGTATACCAAACATTAGGAACACCTTCCCCAATATTGAGTTGCACCCCCTTCTGCCCTCAGAACAGCCTCAATTCGACGGGGCATGGAATCTACAAGGTGTCGGCGTTCCCACAGGGATGCTGGCCCATGGGGGGTATGTGTGTCAGGTAGGGGTCAATAGGTAGGTAGGGTGTTAGAGATGTGATTGTATAGTTCTCCTGGGTCAGCCCTCATGATCAGAGGTGGGACAGGTGGGGTGGAAGAGGTGAGAGAGGTGGGGGAGGTGGGAGAGGTTGATGAAGTAGTGATAAAGTCAAAGTAGTGATGAAGTCAAAATCTCCTCCACTTTGAGCCAGGAGAGATTGACATGCATATTATGAATGTTAGCTCTCTGTGTACATCCAAGGGCCAGCCGTCCTGCCCTGTTCTGAGCCAATTGCAATTTCCCTAAGTCCCTCTTTGTGGCACCTGACCACACAACTGAACAGTAGTCTAGGTGCGACAAAACTAGGGCCTGTAGGACCTGCCTTGTTGATAGTGCTGTTAAGAATGCAGAGCAATGCTTTATTATGGACAGACTTCTCCCCATTCTAGCTACTGTTGTATCAATATGTTTTGACCATGACAGTACACAATCCAGGGTTACTCCAATCAGTTTAGTCTCCTCAACTTGCTCAATTGCCACATTATTCATTACAAGATTTAGTTGAGGTTCAAGGTTTAGTGAATGAGTTGTCCCAAATACAATGCTTTTCGTTTTTGAAATATTTAGGACTAACTTATTCCTTGCCACCCATTCTGAAACTTACTGCAGCTCTTTGTTAAGTGCTGCAGTCATTCTCAGTTGTTGTGGTAGCTGAAGTGTATAGTGTTGAGTCATCCGCATACATAGACCCACTGGCTTTACTCAAAGCCAGTGGCATGTCGTTAGTAAAGATTTAAAAAAGTAAGGGACCTAGACAGCTGCCCTGGGGAATTCCTGATTCTACCTGGATTTTGTTGGAGAGTCTTCCATTAAAGAAAACCCTCTGTGTTCTGTTAGACAGGTAACACTTTATCCACAATATAGCAGCGGGTGTAAAGCCATAACACGTACGTTTTTACATCTGCAGAATATGATAAAATGTCGTAAGCCGCACTGAAGTCTAACAAAACAGCCCCCACAATCTTTTTATCATCAATTTCTCTCAGCCAATCATCAGTCATTTGTGTAAGGTGGGGAAGGTGGGAGAGGTGGGAGAGGTGGGGGGTGGGAGAGGTGGGTGAGGTGGGAGTGGGAGAGAGGTGGGTGAGTTGGGGGTGGGAAAGATGTGTCAGGTAGGGGGTTAATAGGTAGGCAGGGGGGTGGGGTCAGACAAAGGGGGCTGGTGGCTGTAGGTTGAAGGAGAGGGCTGGTGGCTGTTGGTTGAAGGAGAGGGCTGGTGGGTTGTAGGTTAAAGAGGGGGCTGGTGGGCTGTAGGTTGAAGGAGGGGGGCTGGTGGGTTGTAGGTTAAAGAGGGGGGGGATAGGTTATGTGTGTCAGGTAGGGGTTAATAGGTAAGTAGGAGGGTGTGGTCGGGGGGTTAGAGATGTGATTGTATAGTCCTCCTGGGTCAGCCCTCATGATCAGAGGTGGGACAGGTGGGGGTGAAAGAGGTGAGAGAGTTGGGAGAGGTGAGAGAGGTGGGGGTGGAAGAGGTGGAGGAGGTGTGAGAGGTGGGAGAGGTGAGGGAGGTGGGGGTGGAAGAGGTGGGAGAGGTGATAGAGGTGGGGGTGGAAGAGGTGGGGGGAGGTGGGAAAGGTGGGAGAGGTGGGAAAGGTGGGAGAGGTGGGAGAGGTGGGGTAGGGAGAGGTGAGGTGGAGTGGGAGAGGTGGGTGAGTTGGGAGTGGGAGAGATGTGTCAGGTAGGGGTTAATAGGTAGGCAGGGGGGTGTGGTCGGACAGAGGAGACTGGTGGGCTGTAGATTAAAGAGGGGGCTGGTGGCTGTAGGTTGAAGGAGGGGGCTGGTGGGCTGTAGGTTAAAGAGGGGGCTGGTGGGCTGTAGGTTGAGGGAGGTGATGGGTTGCTTTATTGTGCTAAATAAATGGAAACTGAACTGTCATATTGTTGACCCCACTGCCTCTCAGTGTGGAAAGAAGACTGTTTTGGTGTGACTTCTCTCTTCCTGTAAAAAATGTAATTGACGTGACCAACGGAACTGTTGCCGGTTGTCGATGACCTTTAAAATATATTTCTTAACAGTGTCCTTTCTTGTCATGTGCGTCACAACAAACCTTATCATGACACGCAGAACATTCACTGACATGACAATGGAATGATGGCTTTATTCGCTGCCACAGCAATCTGTCAGAGCATGAGTTTGGGACTCTCCCCTAATGAACGTTGAGCATGGCGAAGGGGGAGGACGAGGGGCTGCACAGCCTTCTGGGAAGGTCAGTCGGGGGAGGGGGAGGGGGGGGGAAAGAGAGAGTGGGGAGGGAGAGAAAGAGAGAGAGGAGGATCGAGAGAGAAAGCGAGAGAGAGAGAGGGGTGAAAGGTTTAAGAGTGTGTGTGTATGTGTGTGTGTGAGAGAGAGAGAGAGAGAGAGAGAGAGAGAGAGAGAGAGGGCGAGAGAGAGAGAGAGAGAGAGAGAGAGAGAGAGAATTAGGGAGAGTCTGTGAGGGAGTTAGACAGAGAAATAGTCATACTACAGTAGGGGGAGAGGTAAGTCACAGAACAGAGGCCTTCAGAGACCAGTATGTTCACTATATAGGGAGATGTCATAACAGGACCAGTATGACAGTGTTACCCTAATAGTGGGCTGGGACTCACTTGGACTCACTGCCAGGGCCCTGCAAAGTCATTTTGGGTCACAGCTAAACACACACACACACACACACCCGCCACCCACACACCCCTCTCTCTAAGCCTATGTACTGTCTATGTATGTTTTGTAATAGGCGAGGTGTGGTGATGATGTGGTGATGAGGATCAGCCATCTCCTCTACTCTCATCGTCACAGCAGATGCAGCTGCACTTGGAGCCCTCCACTGGGGTTTAACAGCTTTACACCAGTGGAGGCTCCTCATAGGAGGAAGGGGAGGACCAGAAAAAATTAACCCTCCTGTTATGTTGTGGGTCAATTTGACCCGTTTCCACTTTTGCGTTGTCTAAAATACTAGTTAACCACTCTTTTTCGCCATGAAATTACATGACTTTTCCTCATTTAGGGTCATGAACCTAACTGCAAAATGTGGACACACTGATGTGTTGTGGAATGTCTGTGTACATTTTGTATACAAACATGATGTTGTGGGTCATTTTGACCCGGAGGCTTTCATGTGTATATATATTTGCACAGGTGCAAAACAAAAAAGTGTCTTTGATTTATTTTGTTTTGACTGGTCCTGGTTGCACTTTTAGAATTGTGTTTGGGTTAAAAAGGGCTTTCCCAAGCTTCTCCTCAGTGTGAGAGCAGCAGGTCCCTGACACAGACACTCAAAAAATGAGCTCCAAAAGATTTTCAATCAATGAAGTCTTATCACAAATTCTGGACTGTGACAGTGAAAAAGAAGAAGAGGTTTCAGAGACAGAGCATATTTCAGGAGATAGAGGACAATGCTGTTGATGATCCAGATTTTGTCTTCATTGAAGAGGATTCAGAGGAGGAGTCTGCCGTACCATCCCCTACATCAGATGAGAGACAGAGCATGCAACAAAGCATCATCAAGAGAAGAGAAGACATGGAAGTCTAAAGATGGTCATATTGAATGGTCACCGTCACCACAACGAGGTCAAGGTAGACTCTCAGCTTCCAATGTAATAAAAATGGTTCCAGGACCTACCACGATTTGCTGTCACTCGAGTCCATGACATACAATCAGCTTTTGAGCTCTTTTTACCCCAAGCAATAGAGAAGATTGTTCTGGACATGACCAACTTGGAGGGGAGGCCGTGTGTTTCAAGAGAACTGGAAGCCACTGGATCGGATTGACTTGCATGCATACATTGGATTGCTCATATTAGCTGGAGTCTACCGGTCAACGGAGAAGCAACGGCCAGCCTGTGGAATGAAGAGAATGGAAGGCCAATATTTCGGGCAACAATGTCTCTACAAGAATTCCACATAATTTCTCGGGTGATTCGCTTTGATAACCGTGATACCAGACCGGTTCGACGTGAAAGAGACAAACTAGCTGCAATCAGAGATGTATGGGATAAATGGGTGGAAATTCTACCGTTACTGTACAATCCCCAGTCCTCATGTTACAGTTGATGAACGCCTTGTTCCATTCAGAGGACGTTGTCCCCTTCAGACAGTATATGCCAAACAAGCCTGCAAAATATGGCATCAAAATATGGGCAGCATGTGATGCCACATCAAGCTATGCATGGAATATGCAAGTTTACACTGGGAAGCCACCCGGCGGAGTGCCTGAGAAAAACCAGGGGGATGCGGGTGGTGCTGGACATGAGTGAAGGGCTGCAAGGTCATAACATCACGTGTGACAACTTCTTCACATCCTACCGCCTTGGTGTTGAACTACAGAAGAGAAAGCTGACCATGGTTGGAACAATCAGAAAAAACAAACCTGAACTTCCCAGTGAGCTTCTGAAAATGCAGGGCAGAACTGTGCATTCCTCTAAATTTGCTTTCTCTGAAAATGCAACTGTTGTTTCATACTGCCCAAAGAAGAACAAGAATGTTCTTGTAATGAGCACAATGCACAAAGATGCATCGCTGAGTGCAAGAGAGGACATCAAGCCACAAATAATACTGGACTACAATTCCACCAAAGGAGGAGTTGACAATTTGGATAAAGTCACAGCAACATATAGTTGTCAGCGCATGACTGCCCGCTGGCCTTTGGTGATTTTCTACAACATTGTGGATGTGTCTGCTTACAATGCCTATGTCCTGTGGACTGAAATCAACCAGCAATGGAATGGTGGCAAATTGTACCGACGCCGGCTTTTCCTAGAGGAGCTCGGCAAAGCTCTCATCACTCCCAAGATCCAGAGGAGAGTCCGGCCTCCTCGGTCGACAGCAGCTGCATCTGCCGTCCAGAAAATTCAAGCTGGACCATCAACACATGCCTCCAATCAACCAGAAATGGATCCAGTGGATACAGGCAGTGGCAAGAAACGGAAAAGATGCCAGCTCTGCCCCCTCGACAAGACAGTAAAACAAGCACCACTTGTGTAGAATGCAATAAATACATCTGCAGAAAGCACACACACACATTGTGTTCAACATGTAGAGAGAAAGACTGAAGGGATAATATGGACCAATAGGGGGAAAAAACCTACTTGGGGAAACTGAAAAATCTTGTTTGTGAGAAAGGAAATATGTTTAACAAATAGTTCTTAAATATTGTTTAAAAAAAATAAAAAGTATTGTATTTCTTCTTTCTGAAATGTCTGATAAGACAAAATAAAGTTGTTTCTGTTTTTACTTAATTCTTTGTCTTGGAGTGTGTTTAAACTGTCGGGTCAATTTGACCCGTAACATAGTGGATGTAATTTTTTTTTAGCATAACAGGAGGGTTAAAAGTGAAATATTAAAAAAGCTATTGTTTTTAGTTAAAACTACACTAAATATATTCACGTCACCAAATAATTGATTAAAACACACTGTTTTGCAATGATGGTCTACAGTAGACTCAACAGCACTCTGTAGGGTAGCACCATGGTGTAGCCGGAAGATGGCTAGTTTCCGTCCTCCTCTGGGTACATTGACTTCAGCACAAAACCTAGGAGGCTCGTGGGTTCTCACCCCCTTCCATAAACATACACAGTAATTATGACAACTTCCGGGGGACGTCCTCCAACCTATCAGAGCTCTTGCAGCATGAACTGACATGTTGTCCACCCAATCAGAGGATCAGAGAATTAATCTAGTACTGAAAGGCTTAAACTATAGCTAGCTAGCACTGCAGTGCATAAAATATCGTGAGTAGTTGACTCAAAGAGAGAGAAAGACAATAGTTGAACAGTTTTCAACAAATTAATCTCTTCCAAAATGAAGGAGAAGCGCGAGAGAGAGAGAGAGAGAGAGAGAGAGAGACAGCGAGAGAGAGCTAGCTATATTTTGTTGTATTATTTTTCTTCGCTTTCACTTAAGCTTTTGGTTTTATTAATTTATTGCCACCGGGGCCCGCCGGTGTAACTGCTAAACTGATTACTGTACACTGTACTGCATGATTGTAGCGGGTTTACTAACGCATTAGTTCTAGTAGCTATGTTGACTATGACGTTAATATGGTGACAACGATGTAGGCTGTGTGCACTTAACCCACATTTTCTCCAGGGGCTCTGTACTACTATGACTGACCCTGTAAAACAACACATTTCACAACACCTATCCGGTGTATGTGACAATAAAACGTATATTTTTAAATCAATTTATCTATGGCCATCACTACTTCAGGTCACATGGAAAGTGACATCACTATGTGATGCTAAGATAGCTTCGACTAGCTTCCATCCGCTACACTTGTAATAGCTACAAGATGCCCTCAAAACAATGGAATTTCAAAGCTTACTTGGGTGTATTAAATTGGATGTCCTGTTTTTTTTTTTTTCTTCATGCCAGTACCCATTTTAGTCATTTAGCAGACGCTCTTATCCAGAGAGACTTACAGTTAGTGAGTGCATACATTTTCATACTGGCCCTCCGTGGGAAACGAACCCACAACCCTGCCGTTGCAAGCGCCATGCTCTACCAACTGAGCTACAGGGGACCCCATGGCATCCATGTTATTTGATAACAGAGTGATTGGAATTGACTTCACTGAAATCATGAAATCATGTGCAGCTACTGCCTTCGTGGATAGTCTTCAATAATTCTCCCCATCGGCCCAATGCCTTTCCCTTGTCAAATTACCTGTTGATTAGTAGCTAGTCTAACTGACTCTGGGAAGGATCTGAGGTCTAATTCTCTGTGACCTGGAGCCATGGGAGTCCACAGAAAACAGGCCACATCATAATTGGCTAATTGTAACTGTGGCTTGGGTGGTGTTCCTGTGAAAACAGAATTCAGACAAAATTCATGGAATCAAAAGGAAAACAGAGCAGCAAATGAGCTGCAGGGCTATCAGTACTAAAGCATGGGGGAATTTAATCAAACAGAAACGCTGCTCCCATTTCTCTGTTTCTGCCTGCAGTAAGGCCTTACAATTGGTGAGTTGCTTTCGTAAACCCCTAACCTTCTTTTGTGGCAGTTTGGGGACAGTATCACACAATTAATCTAACTCAGCTGCAAGTGGCACATTTGAGTAATAAAACTGTATAGGAATAAGTGCTAAGTGCTTTCAAACAGGATTCGCACAGTCACGAGTCACAACTCAGACTCAAGGTAAAACCAACCCAAGGTTACCCTGAGTAATGAAATATGGATGTGAGTGATGATCAGCGCTAGTCCCCTGGAGAGAAAGAGCATAATAACCTAGTGATTATATTCCTGCTAGCTCATGGCCAAATGGGTGTGTTAGCATGGCTTAGCAACGTATTGTCTGACCTACAGTATCTCTAAACACACAGGCACGCGCGCACAATCACATGTGCACCGCTAGGGGTCCAGTACTGTATGGGCATATACATTACATCAGCTAAAAGCTAAACTACATTCTTGGGGTTACTTTGGCTGAACCATCTGCTAAGAGTCCTCCCAATTGAACTGTGCTAAATGCTAGCAACCCAATGGACCTAATAATGTAAATGTGCATGACACGGGCTAAGCTTGGGGGCTATACTGTCTTTGCATTACATTTGCTTGAGCTATCTGCCGGTAGCGGAACTATCTGCATGTATTGTCAGCTCTAAGCCTTGTCTCTGTTTCACACTGTGGCTGAGTTGACACCTCTGGGTTCTGTCTGTCTGGGTCTCCATGGCTGAACTGTCAGCTCCTAGGCCTTGTGTCTGTTTCACATTGTGGCTGGCCCCATTTCTCAGGCACCAGATAGATGCCAGTGTGTGTGTGCATGTGGTGTGTGTTTGTGTGTGCGGGTGGTGTGTGCGCGTGTGCGCGTGTGTTTGTGTGTGTGTGTGTGTGGTTGGAGCTCTGTCCATCCCGTGGCATTGGTGACATTATTGTGGTCCAGTGATCTATGGGGTTCCCCAGGCCAATAACTGCTGCCTTACTCCTTATATCACTGGCATCACCACAGACCTATTACAGCCAAACAGCATCTGAGCAGATACAGGACACACACACGTTGAAAAACTACATCCAACATGTATTAATGGCATTCATATTTAAGCAAAATTAATAAAACATCAAGCAGAAAAGCAAATGCTCATTTGACATAAAAAAGATATAGACACTGTCTTCAGGTCTTTAATGAGCCTGATTGGTTGACTCAGCAAGCAGCTTCTGCCTCTCCAGAATTACACAGTAAAATCTTATTAGTGACCGTCTCCAGTCTGTAATGAAATAGAGAGAATCTGTATGTGTGCATGCATGTGTGTGTGTGTGTGTGTGTGTGTGCCTGTATGTGTGTATTAATTTATATTCAAGAACCATCTCCACTGCACAGTTATTATTCCATCCTAATAGTGGTAACAGCAGTGCTAGCTGTAGTATGATTAACTTCAGGAATTACAATAAAAACCTAGCAATTATCATACAAGCATGAGGAAAACACTGGCATGTGTTGAGCTATCATTACCTCCAGTATTAACCACAGTAGTCATGATGATGACTGGGCGTGTCACAGCTGTAAACTAATGACAGGTGACTGGGCATGGTCTAGGAACTGAGATTAATTTGACCGGGGCCTGTTCAGGAGGATGTAAATGTTACTGAGCGTTCAGATAGAAATATATTGTAGAACAGATAGGATTGTCTGTCATGTGGAATAGGGAATCGTGTTAGCTCTATTAATTGTATTTCCATCTGCAACATTCAGAACATTTTATGTTCTGACTGTTACTCTTGTTCTAGAGGTCCACAGTGTATAACTGCAGGGATGAATACAGGGCCTTGTGGGCTGTGTGACGTCACTGGGTGACCAGAAAAGCCCTTGATATGTTGAATCAGGTGTGTTTTTGCTGGGCTGGAACAAAAACCTGCACCTGTCTGTGGTTCCCCAGGACCAGGATTTAAGTATGCTACCTGAAATACCAAATGAGTCAGAAACAGGCCTTCCATTCCTAGAGGATACAGCAATTCAACTATTCTTAGAGAGCAAGTTCACTCATGTTCATGTCATGGTCAAATATTAAGCAGAATGGGAATGCATGAAGTGGTAAATAGAAACACTGGTCCTGCCCTCTAAGCGCACAACTACAGCAGTGGAGGCTGCTGAGGGGAGGACGGCTGAAACGGAGCAAATTGAATGGCATCAAACACATGGCAACCATGTGTTTGATGTATTTGATACCATTTCACTTATTCCGCTAAAGCCATTAGCACGAGCCCGTCCTCCCTAATAAGGTGCCACCAACCTCCTGCGATCTACAGTAACATGGGCTTAATGGATAATATTGGATACATTGGCTCTTGATAACCTACATTAGCACAGTCTACCACCCATAACACTGGGACATCTCAGTAAGAAGAGCTCAGAGACATCCACTCATTCCACTGTTGCTATGGAACCTTGGTGTTCCGGAACTGTGAGTATTATTATTTAATATCATATGTTACAGAACAACATTTGTATAGCATTTAAACTATGTGTAAGATTAGCAAAGCAGGTCTTATCATAATATACAGTAAATTATACAGTGCATTCGGAAAGTATTCAGACCCCTTTGACTTTTCCACATTTTGTTAGGTTACAGCCTTATACTCAAATTGATTAAATTGTTTTTTTCCCCCTCATCAATCTACACAAAATAACCCATAATGACAAAGCAAAAAACAGGATTTTAGAAATTGTTGCAAATTTCATTTACATAAGTATTCAGACCCCTTTACTCAGTACTTTGTTGAAGCACCTTTGGCAACAATTACAGCCTCAAGTCTTCTTGGGTATGACGCTACTAAGCTTGGCACAACTGTATTTGGGGAGTTTCTCTCATTCTTCTCTGAAGATCCTCTCAAGCTCTGTCAGGTTGGATGGGGAGCGCTGCTGCACAGCTATTTTCAGGTCTCTCCAGAGATGTTCGATCGGGTTCAAGTCCGGGCTCTGGCTGGGCCACTCAAGGACATTCAGAGACTTGTCCCAAAGCCACTCCTGCGTTGTCTTGGCTGTGTGCATAGGGTCGTTGTCCTGTTGGAAGGTGAACATTCGCCCCAGTCTGAGGTCCTGAGCGCTCTAGAGCAGGTTTTCATCAAGGATCTCTCTGTACTTTGCTCCGTTCATCTTTGCCTCAATCCTGACTAGTCTCCCAGTCCCTGCCACTGAAAAACACCCCCACAGCATGATGCTACCACCACCATGCCTCACCATAAGGATCGTGCCAGGTTTCCTCCAGACGTGACGCTTGGCAAAGAGTTCAATCTTGGTTTCATCAGACCAGAGAATCTTGTTTCTCATGGTCTGAGAGTCTTTAGGTGCCTTTTGGCAAACTCCAAGCGGGCTGTCATGTGCATTTTACTGAGGAGTGGCTTCCATCTGGCCACTCTACAATAAAGGCCTGATTGGTGGAGGGCTGCAGAGATGGTTGTCCTTCTGGAAGGTTCTCCCATCTCCACGGAGGAACTCTAGAGCTCTGTCGGAGTGACCACGAGGTTCTTGGTCACCTCCCCTGACCAAGGTCCTTCTCCCCGATTGCTCAGTTTGGCCAGGCGACCCAGCTCTAGGAAGAGTCTTTGTGGTTACAAACTTCTTCCATTTAAGAATGATGGAGGCCACTGTGTTCTTGGGGACCTTCAATGCTGCAGACATTTTTTGGTACCCTTCCCCAGATCTGTGCCTCGACACAATCCTGTCTCGGAGCTCTATAGACAATTGCTTCGACCTCATGGCTTGGTTTTTGCTCTGACATGCACTGTCAACTGTGGACAGGTGTGCCAAATCATGTCCAATCAATTTAATTTACCACAAGTGGACTCCAATCAAGTTGTAGAAACATCTCAAGGATGATCAATGGAAACAGGATGCACCTGAGCTCAATATCGAGTCTCATAGAAAAGTGTCTGAATACTTATGTAAATGAGGTATTTCTGTTTTTAATTTTTATACATTTGCAAACATTTCTAAAAACCTGTTTTCACTTTGTCATTATGGGGTATTGTGTGTATATTACTGAGTTCTTTTTATTTAATCCATTTTAGAATAAGGCTGTAACGTCACAAAATGTGTAAAAAGTAAAGGGTGTGAATACTTTCCGAATGCACTGTATAATTATATTACTGTACAGTATTACCAAAGTTAATTTATTAGATCGTATTAAAATCAGTTAACATCATAAGCAGCTAGGCTGGCAGGCACTGCCTGGTCTGTTAATGCTTGGCACTCTAATGTTTGGGTAGGGACATGAACCTTCAAAACTGCTCTTAAGGAACCGGGCCAATCGGGCTTCAGCTGTCAGTCACACACAGACACACAGACACACAGACACACAGACACACAGACACACAGACACACAGACACACAGACACACAGACACACAGACACACAGACAGACAGACAGACAGACAGACAGACAGACAGACAGACAGACAGACAGACAGACAGACAGACAGACAGACAGAGAGAGAGAGAGAGAAAGAGAGAATACGAGAAAGCTCGAAAGAGAAGGTGGGTGCAGATGAGGGATAAAGATGTACATAAGACAGAAAGGGAAAAAAATTGAGCGAAAAAAAAGAGAGCATGGATTCTCCATTAGGAGTGGTCCACTCAACATCCAAACGTACATGGAGAAAGCCAAAGGAGGTGGTGCAGAGGGAGAAAGACAGAGGAGGAACAGTGGAGGGATTAGAGAACGGAGGAGAGAGAGGAAGGAATGAGAGGGTTTAAACGCAGTGCTAATAGTTTTATAACTGTGGCCGTGAATCTTGACATGCTTTCAATGGGCCGGGCTGAGATGACACATAATATGCAGCATAATTACATGGTGTCATTTAGGCTTTTCAAGCAGAGCAGCGGGAACTCTCTGTGCTGCTCTGCTCTGCTCCTGGTCTGTCAGAGAGAGAAGAGGGGAGGGGGGAGCGGAGAGGGAGGGCAGAGGAGGGGAGGGGAGTGGAGAGGAGGGCAAGGGAGTGGAGAGGAGGAAGGGGAGAGGCGGGCAGAGGAGAGGAGAGGAGGGAGGGCAGGGGAGAGGAGGGCAGGGGAGAGGAGAGGAGAGGAGAGGAGAGGAGAGGAGAGGAGAGGAGAGGAGAGGAGAGGAGAGGAGAGGAGAGGAGAGGAGAGGAGAGGAGAGGAGAGGAGAGGAGAGGAGAGGAGAAAAGAAAAGAAAAGAAGAGGGTTAACTGTGGTGGCTGCGTATCCTCACACCAACACCATTAACATCTAATTGAACCAATGAGGCTGCAGGCTTTCAATTAAATATTTAAGGACTTTATTGGCATGGGAAACTTATGTTTTACATTGCCAAAGCAAGTGAAGTAGATAGTAAACAAAAGTGAAATAAACAATAAATATTAACAGTAAACATTACACTCAGAAGTTCCAAAAGAATAAAGACATTTCAAATGTCATATTATGTATATATACAGTGTTGTAACAATGTGCAAATAGTTAAAGTACAAATGGGAAAATAAATAAACATAAATATGGGTTGTATTTACAATGGTGTTTTGATTCTTCACTGGTTGCCTTTTTCTTGTGGCAACAGGTCACAAATCTTGCTGCTGTGATGGCACACTGTGGTTTTTCACCCAGTAGATAAAGGAGCTTTCTCTGATGCATCCCTACCTCCATAGCTGTACACAACATTTGTTGTGTCCAGGTTGGAAGCTTGGGATGAGCCTGGAGCCTGTTACAGTGTTTTCATAAGCCTATTTAGTATCCATCACTGCACTCCACTCTTTTGTTAATGCTAAAACAACTCAGTGATTATATGCGAGACCATGCACTGAACATGTCAGAATGTAAAACAGATTTAAAGTGCAACCTCAACCTCAACATATTTCTCCACCCTGAAACAGAAAAATAGAATTGATATTGCATGTTACTAGTCCGTATGCTGCCTACTACATTTAACTAAATAAAGGTGCCGGATGCAACCAGAGTGCTTTCAAACACTTGCTTAAAATCAAATGGATATTTGAATGCAGTAAAGTTGCACCCTTCTCTTCTATTCCCTCCCTGAAAGTAATTCCTATTTCTGACCCAAAACACAAAAAAGGTCCCATGGAGAGAGACACAAAGATCATACATATTTAACACATATTTTCCAAACTTCTCCTTTCCTCACCTATCCCTCCTTGTTTACACCCAGACTGTTTAAATATTAAAAGCTTATGAGTAGTACCATCTCAAAATGGCTGGCAGTTTTTGGATGGGGTACACTTTTTTACGGATACATTTTCTGTCCCCACATCCCAACACCTGAAGTACTACAGGGTGGTGGAGCTGTTCATTTAGTGGGGCAGGAAGAAATACACCCTGGAGGGTGATCTAAGGACTATATTGTGCTTATGTGCTCCATGGAGTGTGAATCAGCACCATGGACAGCACCTACAAGCTCTGGTTGTAGGGCTACAAGCAGTGGTGTAGTGAAGGTAAACACAGGTAAATTCCGTTTGAGCACCTTTTTCTATTTTGCACAATCATTTACCCACCTTTTGCAGAAAAATGCATTGAAAGTTTAGGAAGTGATCAGTGTTCACCCATCTGTTTCTTTTTTAACACTACATCACTGGCTACGAGATCAGCTTCATAGGGAGCATCTACAAGATCAGTACCATTGTCAGAATCTACAAGATCTATTTTAGTGCTACTAGAATAGCTGAATCTGGTTAGGTTATAATCAGTGTTAGTGCTGGAAAAAAAGCATGCACAGCCTGTCCAGGACCATTTGGTGTCCTCTGCCCTATGTGTTGAGTTGACTGACTCACCCTGCAATGTTGTCTCCATCCAACTACACAGTGGGCTGATTCACACATACACACACCTTTAATAGAGACGGTTAATTGGTTCATGATGTAACAACAAGCCCTACTGATGATGAATCATCGAGTCCACAACCCCAGAAGGCCTAGAGAGAAGAGAGAGACACGATAGTTCAAACATGCATGTTTACAAACAAGCAAGCATCCAAATGTAATCATTACGCACACGCAGGGCCCAATATACATGACATGCAAAATCGTATGCCCATGCATACAAAAGCATGTACTCACACACATAATCCCTCTCTCTCCTGCTCAAAGAAACACATGCATACGTGCAGACAAGCACGGACACAAACACACACTCTCTCACACAAACACACACGTAATATTTTCTTACATGCCTCTCAACTCATTATAGTCACTCTGTTCCTTTACACAGCAAACACTGCTGCTGACGATGTGTGCTTGGAGAGCTTGTTATCCAAGTTTTCCCCACAAAAGTTTGTGTGTGTGTGTGTCAGGTCACAGGGTGTTTGTGTTCTTCATCTCTGTTCAATAAAAGCTGAGAGAGCATCAGTTCCCACAGTAGTTGGAGGTCAACTCTGCTCTAGTCCTCCATCTATCCGCCTCTCTCTTCCTCTCCCCTTCGCATCACTTCATTCTCTGTCATTCTCACATCCCTTTCTCTCTACCATCTCTCTCTCACACAAACTCCTCCTCTGTCTCTCTTCTTCCATTGGGGTTACACTATCCATTTCTCCTGGGATTATAAGAGGGTGGAGATAGAGAGTGACTGAGAATGAAGTACAGTAAATACTTTACAGGTAATGTTCTGTTTCTGATAAGAGAGAGAGAGAGAGAGAGAGAGAGAGAGAGAGAGAGAGAGAGAGAGAGAGAGAGAGAGAGAGAGAGAGAGAGAGAGAGAGAGAGAGAGAGAGAGAGAGAGAGAGAGAGAGAGAGAGAGAGAGAGAGAGAGAGAGTGACAGACAGAGAGAGTGTGACAGACAGCGAGAGTGTGTGACAGTGAAACATCTTGCCAACTGTGGGCAGCTGAGCTTCTCTGAGCGCTGGCCCTGTCACACTGACATTTCCCCAAGGAGGGCAGGACAGAAAGGCTGTGTACATGTGGCTCTCTCTTCTCTCTCTCTCTCTCTCCTCTCTATCCTTCCTCTCTCGCACCCCTCTCTCCCCTCCCTTCCTGACTCTCACCTCTCTCTCTCCCCCTTTCTGTTCTCTCTCTCCCTCATCCCTCTCTCACCGCTATCCACCCCTAAAAGTGGTGTTTTGTTATTCACAGGACAAACTGAGTTGACTTCACTTTGATGGAGGGAAAAAGCAGGTGAGAAAGCAACACATCTCTTCAGGGATTGGCTAAGCTGCGGGGGGGACAGTGAAGTCAGAGAAACAAAAGTACCTGTGGGTCAGAGGTTGAGTTTCTGTTGCTGATCACATTGTGTTCTAACTTTGTATTAGGTGAGGTGATTCAGTCTTATGAATGACAGTGGTCTGAGTGTTTATTGTGTAAGCCTGTACATACAGTGGGGAAAAAAAGTATTTAGTCAGCCACCAATTGTGCAAGTTCTTCCACTTAAAAAGATGAGAGGCCTGTAATTTTCATCATAGGTACACGTGAACTATGACAGACAAATTGAGAAAAAAAAATCCAGAAAATCACATTGTAGGATTTTTTATGAATTTATTTGCAAATTATGGTGGAAAATAAGTATTTGGTCAACTACAAACAAGCAAGATTTCTGGCTCTCACAGACCTGTAACTTCTTCTTTAAGATGCTCCTCTGTCCTCCACTCGTTACCTGTATTAATGGCACCTGTTTGAACTTGTTATCAGTATAAAAGACACCTGTCCACAACCTCAAACAGTCACACTCCAAACTCCACTATGGCCAAGACCAAAGAGCTATCAAAGGACGCCAGAAACAAAATTGTAGACCTGCACCAGGCTGGGAAGACTGAATCTGCAATAGGAAAGCAGCTTGGTTTGAAGAAATCAACTGTGGGAGCAATTATTAGGAAATGGAAGACATACAAGACCACTGATAATCTCCCTCGATCTGGGGCTCCACGCAAAGATCTCACCCCGTGGGGTCAAAATGATCACAAGAACGGTGAGCAAAAATCCCAGAACCACACGAGGGGACCTAGTGAATGACCTGCAGAGAGCTGGGACCAAAGTAACAAAGCCTACCATCAGTAACACACTACGCCGCCAGGGACTCAAATCCTGCAGTGCAAGACGTGTCCCCCTGCTTAAGCCAGTACATGTCCAGGCCCGTCTGAAGTTTGCTAGAGTGCATTTGGATGATCCAGAAGAGGATTGGGAGAATATCATATGGTCAGATGAAACCAAAATATAACTTTTTGGTAAAAACTCAACTCGTCGTGTTTGGAGGACAAAGAATGCTGAGTTGCATCCAAAGAACACCATACCTACTGTGAAGCATGGGGGTGGAAACATCATGCTTTGGGGCTGTTTTTCTGCAAAGGGACCAGGACGACTGATCCGTGTAAAGGAAAGAATGATTGGGGCCATGTATCGTGAGATTTTGAGTGAAAACCTCCTTTCATCAGCAAGGGCATTGAAGATGAAACGTGGCTGGGTCTTTCAGCATGACAATGATCCCAAACACACCACCCGGGCAACGAAGGAGTGGCTTCGTAAGAAGCATTTCAAGGTCCTGAGTGGCCTAGCCAGTCTCCAGATCTCAACCCCATAGAAAATCTTTGGAGGGAGTTGAAAGTCTGTGTTGCCCAGTGACAGCCCCAAAACATCACTGCTCTAGAGGAGATCTGCATGGAGGAATGGGCCAAAATACCAGCAACAGTGTGTGAAAACCTTGTGAAGACTTACAGAAAACGTTTGACCTGTGTCATTGCCAACAAAGGGTATATAACAAAGTATTGAGAAACTTTTGTTATTGACCAAATACTTATTTTCTACCATAATTTGCAAATAAATTCATAAAAAATCCTACCATGTGATTTTCTGGATTTTTTTTTCTCAATTTGTCTGTCATAGTTGACGTGTACCTATGATGAAAATTACAGGCCTCTCTCATCTTTTTAAGTGGGAGAACTTGCACAATTGGTGGCTGACTAAATACTTTTTTTCCCCACTGTAGAGTGAGTTAGTCCTGTTTGTTATTTTGGTGAGTCAGAGAGGTTGAGGTTTTTTCTCATCCTGAGTGCCCACCTGCTTTCCTTTCTCTGAACCAGACCATCACAATGGAAGCTTTTAGTCAGGAGGACAAGTGGCCCATCTGTGTGTGTGTGTGGAGGGGACTACCTGGCCACTCAAAGCAGTCAATCAGGGTGCTCACAGCTGCTCTCAGCAAGTGAATGATTCAATAAGGGCTGAAAAGAGTGGGGCACACACACACACACAGTGTAACCCTTTTCTAATACTACTAGGCTCTAATTTCAATGCAATCAATATTTGAGCATTTTATCAAATCAAATGCAATGAATATTGCCTAATCATGTCATATCAAAACATCATAACTCAATCTACAGTATCTGTAGCTTCAATCGATCAAATACAGTGTGTTGAATTAAATTTGAGCCTGACACAGAAACAATCATCTAACTCAGTGAAGAAAAACAGAGAAGCCAACACAGTGTCATCATTTTTAATTACAAATGTATTGCAAATATAGAAATAGATCTTTTGTACAGAAATTGTGAGGCTAAAACTTGAATGTTGTCATCAGCAACATAAGAAGAAGAGAGAGAGTAATACAATGATTTCTCTTCAAACCACAATATCTCTATCACCCTTAGGACCTCACTTTGGCAAAGTGAAGGAAGGAGAAGAACACTAGAGATATTAGAGATCACTGGCAGATTACACTGTTTAGAACCATTGATACTGTGGTTAGAACAGTTTAGTCTGACCATGACTGGTTAAACACGGTTGAGGGCAGTTCCATCTGATGTCCAGTCAGGTAAGGGATTGAATTGTTTTCCTATGGAGAAAATCCATGTTCAATTTATTTCTGTTGGATTGGATTTGGAATTTCTCCAGTGGAATTCAATGACCCAAATGACCCTAAACCATGACCACTTCAACCATATGACCTGTTAGACCATGATGACCTGTTAGACCACGAGATGTTAAACCATGTCACTGTAAAGTAATAGAACAAGAGGACAGCTTTAAGACCCAGCACACACTTGTCAGTACTCGGAGTACACAATGTCTTGTTGATAATGTTTGGGTTGCTATGGAAAAAACCTTCAAAAAGGAAAAAAATAAAAATCACTGAAATAGTAAAGAGATAAAAAGAGCGAGAATAATTCAAAACCTAAAATAAACATGCACTCTCGCTAAAAATAAGTACTGTATTTGTCTCGTATTTGTGTTCTAAATATACCTTCAGCGTTTACGGAGGTCAGACAGTCACCCTATCTTCAGTATTAAAGAGCCACAGTTCTTAAGCCAAGTCAGCGCCGCCAGGAAGTGACATTGCAGGGTGAATGACATCACGCAGTGGCAGCCAATCATAACTGGATAACACATCAGGCAGGGGCTTAGTGAACTGGGAGAAACATTCAGAGCGTTGTTAATAGAAACCTAATTACATAGAATGGGACACCATTTTCTTCTTCACAGTACACATTATAGAAAGCTGTGTTCCATTCTTTTCAATACATTTCAACCTGCAGTGTTTCTATCAGAAGCTGGTCTTCACTCTGGGAGCGCTCAGAGAGAGCTAAATTGTGATTGGCTCTTCTGTCTAACCACCTCATTCTGCCCGTTAAAGACCTGGAGCATCTCCATCCAGCGCTCCGATCGATCCCGGACATTTAATTTCCTGAATGAGGTGAGAATGGTGCTCCTGCCTGGCCCTATATCCGAGGACCGCCGCCGGTGTTCCGAAGCCTCTGAGCTTATCCCTCTGCCAAGAACTATCCTAACATATCCTGCTGGCATCAGGCATACCGCTGTATCAGATTATGTTGGAATGCCAACCAGTCAACCTGGGTCTATGAGCACAGAGAGCATTAGCATCGATTGGAATGCTGCCATCGCTGCTGCTACTGTTGAATGTGCCCTGCCAGCAAACAAACAGGGTTTCTCCACTGGAGCTGCAGGGGCGGTTACTGTGGACACCATAGATTAGTTTACAGAGCTAATGGACTATTTACTGATCTGATTAGCATAGTGATTTATTTCAACTTATAAAACAAGATGAGAAAAAATAAGAAACCTGCACACTTACAAAACAACAAAACAACCAAACAAAATGGCCACCGGGCATGAAATAGCGGTTCTGCTGAGCTAGCAAACACCCAGTCAAGAGGTTAATTCGTTTCATTTGTCTGTGTAATTGATGCGGGACAGCCTCTTATGTTTTTGCCACAGGTTCACCCTTATAGATAGATCCGCTGTGTAGAAATGTAAACATGTTTGAGTTATGGCCTGCTGTCACAGTGAGGAGATAATGGGGAGTTGGACCAGCGAGCTAACACGTCATTGACTCACGGCCAAGAAATGAAATGCACTCAAATCCCTCTGCTCCTGTTCTGCTCTGGCTGCTCACACCACTAACGACAGACTCAGGATCAGCTCTAAGACTACTACTCCCTGTGGTTACATTTACCTGGAGCCATGACCATGGGAAGAGATCACCTTAGTGTATTGCGCCTGCATGTAGAACATGCCTGTAGATCTAATAGCTGAGCTAGCACGGCGTGGGGTGAGTGGGAGGAGGAGAGGACGCTGTATTGATTTCCCCATGACTCATAATGGATGAATGAGGATTGACAGACTAATACCCTAATAGGACCCTAATGTTTCAATGGTCTGCCTAACCTTTCTCATGTGCAGAGAGGGTATGTGTGTGTGTGTGTGTGTGTGTGGCACACGCTTGCATCTCCTTAGTAAACACACCCTCTCTCAAGCACACACATTGCTACTGTAATCATAGATAATCACAACAGAAGCAGTGTTTGTGCTTGAAGAAAGGGGGATGGTGAGAATAATCAGTGTAATAGAGAGAAAGAGAGAACATTGTAGCTTTCCAAACAAATGGATGTTAACAACCCACAGGCTTGAAGGTTTTTTCCATAGCACACAACTCAACCAGCCTCTGGCCAGAAACAATACGATAAATATAGCAATGCTAACTACAGTCAGTAGAAAATACATTAGGCTGAAACTTAAAACCAGAAAGCCCGATAAAGATGAATGCAACTATTCAACATCAGAGAGATTTAAAAAGAAAGCCAACCTTAACCTAAATCTTAGAAATTAGTTTGACAAATACTGTATTTCAGTCCCTACGGTTTTGTTTGTTTTCAACATACATCCACTCGTTAAACACAACAATATATTTATTCTCTTAAAAAATACAGGAAATCATGCAAATATAACTTTGTTTCTTTGTTTAAATTCACTTGTTAAATTTCTCTATTCTTTAAACTCTTTAGGACATAGATAATCAAGTACTTAAAACTGTCGTCCCTTGATCCCGAAACCCCACCCGAACAGAAGAAACAACCCACCAAAAAGAAACACACAGACAGATCAAGCTCAGAAGACAAAAAGCCATAGAATCATATTATTTTTCCAAATCTTTTTTTTTTACAGTCAGTACAAAATTCACAGATATTTCACAGATTCTTTTAAATCCATACCTTCTCTTTGGGAACCAAACCTTAGAAAAATGTAATTTATATACACTACCAGTCAAAAGATTGGACACACCTACTCATTCAAGGGTTTTTCTTTATTTTTACTATTTTTAACATTGTAGAATAAAAGTGAAGACATCAAAACGATGAAATAACACATATGGAATCATGTCGTAAACAAAAAAGTGTTAAACAAATCAAAATATTTTTTATATTTGAGATTCTTCAAATAGCTACCCTTTGCCTTGATGACAGCTTTGCACACTCTTGGCATTCTCTCAACCAGCTTCACCTGGAATGCTTTTCCAACAGTCTTGAAAGAGGTCCCACATATGCTGAGGCACTTGTTGGCTGCTTTTCCCTTCACTCTGTGGCCCGACTCATCCCAAACCATCTCAATTGGGTTGAGGTTGAGGGATTGTGGAGACCAGGTCATCTGATGCAACACTCCATCACTCTCCTTCTTGGTAAAATAGCCCTTACACAGCCTGGATGTCAATGTCCTGTTTAAAAACAAATGATAGTCCCACTAAGCCCAAACCAGATGGGATGGCATATCGCTGTAGAATGCTGTGGTAGCCATGCTGGTTAAGTGTGCCTTGAATTCTAAATACATCACAGACAGTGTCACTAGCAAAGCACCCCCACACCATAACACCACCTCCTCCATGCTTTACTGTGGGAAATACACATGCAGAGATTATCCGTTCACCCACACCGCGTCTCACAAAGACACGGCAGTTGGAACCAAAAATCTCCAATTTGGACTCCAGACCAAAGGAGAAATTTCCACCGGTCTAGTATCCATTGCTCGTGTTTCTTGGCCCAAGCAGGTCTCTTCTTCTTATTGGTGTCCTTTCAGTAATTCGACCATGAAGGACTGAGTCACACAGTCCCCTCTGAACAGTTGATGTTGAGATGTGTCTGTTACTTGAACTCTGTGAAGCATTTATTTGGGCTGCAATTTCTGAGGCTGGTAACTCTAATGAACTTATCCTCTGCAGCAGAGGTAACTCTGGGTCTTCCATTCCTGTGGTGGTCCTCATGAGACCCAGTTTCATCATAGCGCTTGATGGTTTTTGCGACTGCACTTGAAGAAATTTGAAAAGTTTTTGAAATGTTCCGTATTGACTGACCTCCATGTCTTAAAGTAATGATGGACTGTTGTTTGTCTTTGCTTATTTGAGCTATTCTTGCCATAATATGGACTTGGTCTTTTACCAAATAGGGCTATCTTCTGTATACCCCCCCTACCTTGTCACAACACAACTGATTGGCTCAAACGCATTAAGGAAAGAAATAACACAAATTAACTTTTAAGAAGGCACACCTGTTCATTGAAATGCATTCCAGGTGACTACCTCATGAAGCTGGTTGAGAGAATGCCAAGAGTGTGCAAAGCTGTCATCAAGGCAAAGGGGTGGCTATTTGAAGAATCTCAAATATATAATATATTTTGACTTGTTTAACACTTTTTTGGTTACTACATAATTCCATTTGTGTTATTTCATAGTTTTGATGTCTTCACTGTTATTCTATAATGTAGAAAATAGTACAAATTAAGAAAAGCCCTGGAATGAGTAGGTGTGTCCAAACCTTTGACTGGTACTGTATGTGCACATGGAGAAAACAAATCATTTTTTATGTTATCATCATAATAAATTATACAAGATAATTGTCTTGGACATTCCTGAGCCTTGATTTGGGACAGGTATAAAAGCTCTGTGTAGTGCTCTCCTGCTCATGGATCTGAACAAGCAACCCTGCAGTGTAGGGCCTTCTGTGCCATAGCGATTCAGACCTCTTGGCAGAGGCCTAGCATGCTTCCATACAGGGGCTACAAAGTATAAACAGTATAACTGGGTGCCCAACCAGACAGATAGTAAAGAATAATATAATCATAAACATATTTGACAATTAATCAAATCCTGGCTGTGATAATTGTTGCTCAGACAGTTGATGTGAACTCCTGACCCTCACTTGCCAAGGACTTCGGGTCTATTATTTGACAGGCTAGACAAACTAATCAGGCATCTGCAAAACTTTGCCAAGAAAGATCTTTCTGATAATATAACAGAGTTATCGGTCTTATCAATCTTGTCGTTAATATCCTCTTTTAAACAAGGAACACTGCCAAAATCAAAACCATATCCATTCTCTGTTCCCCCATCCCACAAGCAACGCTACTCCGAAAAGGATAACATAATTATCAAACTGAACTAAGCTCAACTCTCAGTATGAAGACGCCCAGCCTACAAAGACTCCCACACAGCCATGTGAGCTATAGCTCAGAATAGCACCGTGGAGGCAGAAACAGTGCTAGTGTGGTTGTTGTTCCTATACAAGTTGTCCAACTACAGACTTCTTAGCAACCACACGTGTCAGACACAAACAGTTGAAGCTCAGTAATGATACAGACCTCTATTTGTTCAGTTTGTACTGAAGACATTCAGCCTGAAAGGCAGAGTGAGAGGGATGGTTTTCATTTAAAGGACAAATGTAAGAAAAGAGAGTGTTGTTTGTTGCCTTGCAAAATGAACATTTCATGAAGTAGTAGTACTTTTTTCCATGGCACATCCTTGAACAAATCAAACCGATTATTCCCCATCATGGACTAATGTTGGAATTAACCCTATCATGATAACAAAACCATTTAACTCTTTAGGCTGGTTATAATAACAGTGACATCAGCCATTATGCTGATGGCCTAAAGCATTTTAGGATCCTCAGTTGGACCTCAGGGAAGCCAGTGTCATGGTTAACAATGGAGCCCAGGCTAAGATAAGTCTGAAATGAGGCCTGCTATTGTCTGAGGATAATTATGATGGAGTAGATAGGAGAAAGCTAGTGGGAACGTGAGCAGGATTTTACTATCTGTTCTCAGACCTGTTCTATACCAGAGAGGCGTGCCAATGATTCTGAGTAGCCTCTGTTCTGTAGTGCTGTCCTCTTCCCACGCCTCTCTCTCTGTGTGTGTGTTCAGTATTCTGTTGGTCCATGTAAGCAGTCAGTTGACAGATTCCTGATCAAAGTTGTTAGAGGCTTCCTGCTGAGGCTCTGGGATCATCTCCCCTCTAGAGAGTACTTGTTTCTGGAAATACTTCTTTCCGTCTCTCCCCTCTGAAGAGCCCATCATTACCTGCTGTTCAGGACATGGCTCACTTCTGTTTAATCTCTCTCTCTCTCTCTCTCTCTCTCTCTCTTCTCTCTCTCTCTCTCTCTCTCTCTCTCTCTCTCTCTCTCTCTCTCTCTCTCTCTCTCTCTCTCTCTCTCTCTCTTCCGATAAACAGATTAGTATAGCCTGAGGGAAATGAGTGGACTAGCAAGAGGCCTGAGGGGCTGCAAGCTGGCTGCCTACCAGGGCTTCCCTATCCCCCCCAATACACTCCCAGCACCCAGCCGTAGGACTGTTCTCACATTCAGAGAGAGGTACACACAAAACGTATACTAAACTCAGAGTAAAATACTTTGAAGCCCAAAGAAGCACAATCATCCCTACTTCACATTTAAGTGCAGTAACAACTGTACGTGAAAACATCGCCTCTTAAACTACAAGTGGAAACCTAGCGACTGAAATATTCATGCAGCGGGTCAAGAAAGGCTTTCAACTGCATGTGAATCGGGTTGTATGACTATAAACTAGCAAAACGGTGCTGTATTTCAAAAGTTTTTTATTTTCTGCTTTTCACTTTTCAATATCAGTCAATTATCGTTTATAAAATACTATTTATTTAAATCCATTAAAAAGGTCCATTAGACAGTAATTCATCCAAAGTAATAAACTATGGGTAAACATTAATACTGTGTCACTAGTCGTAGCTTCTAAATGAATTGTGCTTTTCAGAGACAGTTGGCCCAAGATATACAGGATCTTAATATGACCTATATTGTCACAGCAAAATAATCCTGCAGCAACAGGATTTGAACATTTAGTCCATAACGTTCCTTGATCGGTGGTTAGACTATTAGCTGGCCAAAAGTAGGCTACATGAAAAGTACAATACTGTTAATACAACCATGTGTTAGTGTGGGTTTCCAGTGAATTTATGTAAATCACAAAGCTGATCTGCATTTCCTGCGGTGCAGGAAAATTCTCAGCAACAAAAGAGTGATCAAATTAAGATCCTATATCTGTAACCCCTGCTTTTTCCATAATAGAGATGGAGACAAAATGTGAAATTAAGCCCCATTTTCAGCCGTAAAGCTGCTGTCCTCCTGGCTTTCTGGCCCAGTGTTATAGCAGTTAGAGGTCCTAATGCTTGGAGGGAGATAAAGAGCTTAAAAAGAGGTGGAGAAAACTTCCATGGAAAAGTAATCCACTTTATGCTTTTTTGTAATGTGGCTGCAAACTGACAATGATTAATGTCACACCATGTTCTCGCTACAGCTTATTTTCTGCCTGCCTCTTAAAAAGGCGCTGCATGGTCAATCTGCCCCGTATGCATTGGCCGTCAGAATTTATGGTGATATGGCCTCTGCAGAAGTCAGACCTTTATACTTATTGCCGCTTTTGCCGAGCAGCGCTGAGCTGTTGTGAAGGAAGTTGTCATGGAAGTGAGTATGTGTTTATACCGGACCTCCCACCCTCACCTACCGTCAACCAATCATGTCATTGCGGAGCTATATTGAGCCCTCGGCATTCTTACAAAACTTAAGAGGCGCCCAGTGATGCGGTACAGAGCTAAATTTGGCCTTTCCATGCCTCCTGAGGCTCCCGCAATTACGTCACTCCATCCATATGGAGCCTCCGACCACATTTTGGGATCAAGCATAAATGGGCTCTTAGCTTCCTATAGCTTATTTTCCATTGGTGCAGTCAGGCTGTCTTATCGTCATCCTTCTGTCCTCTCTGTCTCTCTCTCAGATAGCTTCCATTCCTTCCTTCCATACAGCCAGCCTGTCACTAGCCTCTGTCTCTCTCTTTCCTGTTTCCATCCCCCTCTTGCTCTTTCTTCTATGCAGCGTCTATATAGTCAGTGTCTGCTACAACCAGTCTCTTTCTCTCTCTCCCTTTCTTTCTGCTACACTACAGTCACAGCTCAGTAGCCTTCTGTTCCATACAGCTTTGGGGTAGACGATCACTGATCAAAGTGAACAGCACTATTAGAGAGCCATTGACTTATCTTCATTATCTGTTGTCTGCAGTCTACACACAAGTCCATCTGCAGTCTGCACACACAGTCCATCCATGTGAAGAGAGGGCTGCTGGGGCACAACTAGAGACATCACTGGGCCTTTCAACCCATTCTCTGAGAGATGGAAAACTCTTCAAATACTCACACTGTTCCACCATGTCATGAAGCACAGCATCCAACATAAAGCATTGATTTCACTGGCCGCCTGAATGGCTGTTGATATCTGTCTCTCTACGTCCTAAATGGCACCCTCTTGCCTACATAGTGCACTACTTTTGACCAGAGCCATATGGGGCCTGGTCAAAAGTAGTGCACTATATAGGGAATAGGGTGCCATTTGGGACGCAGCATCTCTGTCTCTAGGCGGGCTTTAGTTGTCAGAAACAGGGCCTCAATGGAAAGTATAGAGCGGGATAAGTAGGTATTACAAACTCAATGTAAAAAGTGTGTGATCTTTCCACGCAGAGTGCTGAGATAGAGATAGACCCAACCCTAACAACAGGATTAGACTATAACAACACTGTTAAAAGCCTTTTCAGCAACTATAGATGCTTCCCAGGGATCTGCTGAGGCAACGAGGATGCAACAACAAAGATGGAGGAATACAGTAGCTAACAGAGTAGGCTTCAAACTCTTATTGATTTTAGGCAGTGACTCTTGTGAGTACTATGAAAAAAGAGTGGGTCCGATCTATGTTTATATGTTTAATGCTTATTGTGGTCCCCATAGAGGTGATGCCATGCTTTTTTAAATTGTTGTGGAGTACCTAGTCTCCCTAGGTACAGTACACAAGGTACAAGGTATACACTCCAACCTGCTATGGAAAACAAACCAAGCCCAAAGGCTCCATGTAGGCCACCAATGTACTCTTAACTACTTTAGGTCAGTGCTATAGAATACAGTCTTCCATGTTCTATATCCAGCATCCAGCCTCTCCTCTGGTGTTTCCAACCTCTATGCCCCAAAACACAGCTCTGTTCTTCTAAATATCTCATAAGCCCAAACAAATGCCACTTAACACAACAGCTCATCTAAACCACAACCATTACACCGCTCGCTGGGAGTTAGCAGGGAAACCATGTATTATTTAAACACAGACAACAGCAGTGAGTTATTTTAGAACATAAAACTTTGACCATTCCTGATGACTTAGTGGAGGGAGATTAGTATATCTGGGTTATGTCTCAAATGGCACCCTATTCACTATATTGTGCATCTTATTCACAATGTAGTGCACTAGTTTTGACCAAAGACCCTCCTTGGTATGTCCAGTGCAGAGTTGAAAGAATTGATTAGATCAAAATAGCTTTGAAATGTTGGACTGGGAGGCATAGGCAACATGAGAGTAAAACCATTGCAAGAGCTCTCGTAAAAACCTTTGTGCAAGCAAGCCGAGAGAAGAGCCCCCACATTTAAACATTTTTAAATTACAAAATACAAATATAATTGCCACTGTAATTTGCTAAAGGACAATTTTACAAATGAGCAAACGTTGCTATGATGTTACAGATGCACTCGGGGAACGTTGTGGAAACTGTGTGTTGATCGAGGAAGGTCCTTGAGCAGGAGAGCACTTGAATGAGCTTCAGTCTTACTCCTCCTAGTGATTTATACATCCTATTTAGCATTTTAGAACAGAACAACTAATCAATGGTAAATTGAGTCAAACAGTTGACAATTTAGAATAGAAAACAAACCAATGGCAAATTGAGTCGTAAAACATCTGAAACGTATGAAACTGTAGTATGAAACTACCAAACCAAACTTCTTTTTTTGTCACATTGTACTTCGAACACACTCAAAATGGTGGCAGTTGTAATGGTTGTATGTATGGGCACTGATTGTACAGATGAAATTCCTTTCACAGTTTTGTCAACCATTTGAGTCTTTTTGAAGGGGCAGGATACTTTCTCACACGTGTCAATGGGATTTGGAGCCAAAATTACAAAAAAGTCACCTTTCCGAGCGTGTTTTTTTAAATGTTCTCGCCAGGTTCCTTGAGAATCCCTCAGTGAGTGAATGGTGAAGGGCAGAGTCAGTCACAGTTAGCCTCCGGTAGCATAGCAGTTCCTCTGTAGAGTTTTCAAGTGTAGTGTCTCTGAGAGAGGAGATCAGTGGGCATCGTACCTTTAAATCCCCATAATTGTTTGTTTGTTGTAGCTGTTTCAGTCAGGAAGACTGGAGAGTCTGGAAAGAGTTCTGTAAATCCAGTGAGATTTCCTCTTTCACTGAGAGAGCTGGCATTGTGACTGTTTCCTTCCATTACCTTGTCGGTTCCAATGGAAAACAAAAATGGCGGCACTATGGATCTGTATGGAATCTGACCTTTGACCTCGGATCAGTCTCACATCATAAACCAATCATAACTCAACACTACTTCAACCAGAGCGAGCTGTGGAACCGAAAAAACACCCCTTGTAACGTCCAGGTAACATTTATATAACATTTACTCATTTTAACCGCACTCACACACTGGTTTGTACTAATTAGGCATTATTTCTTCACAGGTGAAACAAGATGACATACTTGGAAAAAAGAAAAAGAAGGGAACATCAAGAGGGAGAGAAAGTGGAAAAGGAGGGCGTGCTAATACAATCCCCCTTGTGGAGGAGGAGAGCTAATACAATCCCCCTCTCGGAGGAAGGTGATTTCCAGCTTTTCTCCTTGAATAAAGGTGGACAGGTGTTATGCTGCTGAGGCCCATGCAGAGATGTCGTGAGTGTTCGATCGCTACACACTGCTGAAGCCACATTCCCATTAGGCCCATGCGCTGAGGGGCGTGTGTGTGTGTGTGTGTGTGTGTGTGTGTGTGTGTACAGTGTGGAACAGTGAACACTCATACAAGAGGAGATAGAGAGTGAATAAGCGAGAGAAAGAGAGAGAGGTACTGAAATTCACTTCATTTCGGAACATGTTCTGCTTATGGAAAGTATTTCCTTGGCTACCACATTACAACACTGTTGCTATTGATAGAAACGTACCCTATTGACCCCTATTAAAAATAAAATCTATCAGTTAAGTCAATGCACTAAGATGCTGTATGTAAGTCATATCGGCCTATCTAACCTGGGAGAATTCAGCACAGGATATCCCGTTTGCCATTTCTCTAGAGAAGTGACTCTACACCCTATCAGTGTGTCCTTGACAGTGTTGGGGAAGCTACTCTGAAAATATAGTTTACCAAGTTACCAATGACTTCACACTGGAAGAAGTTAAGCTACACTAAAGCAACCCTTAAGAAATAGTTTATAGTTTACTAACTAAAGTAACTTTTAAAAGCAGTTCACTACATCCAAACTACTTCATGAAAAATTATATCTAAATCTGAAATGTCATAGAATACAAATAGCAAGAACAGATCACTCTGTAGTCAGATGTTAAAAGAATGTGTAATTTATCCTATTAAACACAAAAACGATGTTTCAAGTGAGAATTAGGCAGATCTGATGCCATATTTCCTTTTATTTTTGCAAAAAACGTAGTGTGTAGTTCCAGTAGTTAGCTAGACCGCTACATGGCAGAAAAGTAATGAACTACTGAAAACTACTGAATTTAATTCAACTACCACCAAGCTACTGCAAATGTAGTTTAATTACTAGTTGGACTACATGTAGTTCACTAATCCCCAACACTGGTCCTGATAAGCAGCCAGCTGTTACAATGTCAGACTGCCTCCCTATAGTATTAATATATACAGGTCACTCCACTGAAAAGGTTAACAGCTGGGTCATGCATTGAAGTGGATTAGGTGAATGTGCCCTCTCTATATATCTCTCTCTCTGTGTGTGTGTGTGTGTGTGTGTGTGTGTATGTGTGTGTAGGTGGATATGAGCTGTTCTGTCCTTGTTTGTGCATTTCTCCACACTTGCCTGTCAATATTCCAATCCCATATTGTGGATAACTTAGCCCTCGGATCGATAGGCTACAGAAGGTCAATGACCCTAAGGGCATAAAACAACAGACTCCTAATCAACTTTCGAGCCAGGCAGGCAGATCTAATTCAATTAGCTTAGATTAAACACTCACACACAACCCACCGATGCATATTGACCGACCCTATACACACACACACACGAGCGTGCGTGCACACACACACACACACACACACACACACACACACACACACACACACACACACACACACACACACAACCTCCCCATGACACAGTCTTGTTTAATTGCTAATTAGTGTGTCTAATTAAAGTGGACATTCATGGTGTTAATATCCAAAAAGAGGTGTTGGTGTTAATTAAAGGTGTTACCTTCTTTCTCCGCCTCATTCAGTTTCTATGAAATAAGAGGGACAGTATTCCCGTGAGCTATAACTGCTGTACAGTGTAACTGTGTGGGTAAACGTGTGTAAGTGGGTCGCCAGTGAAAAACAATGATCCATTTTAGATCACATTATTAAATGTGGCATGGACGTTTCAAGCCACATTCATCGAGACAAAAGGATTGACAGCAGCACACAAAGTGCTCACATCAAATGATGCAAATGGTTTGTATTTTATCTCTGTTAAACCACATTAATCTGCTTACATGAATATGCACAATACGCAGAATGTATCTCTCTCCCCTCTCTCTTTTTTACTGTATTTTTATCTCTCTCTGTGTTTGTGGGTCTCTCCATCTCTCTCCATCTCTCTCTTTATCTATCAATAGAACCTTGTGAGTCACAGCGACCCCTACCCCAGATACCAATAACAACAATACAGCTTTTCACAATATGATTCACATTCACAGGGTCCAGGTTAAATGTCTGATCATATATCAGCATGCAGGGCCAAATACCTCCTACTCCTCCCTATTGCTCCTAGCTGCATGTCTCTGCTCTTGGGGCGGGGCTACTGTTTAACACTGCTGTGTAAATTCCCTATCTTCACAGTACGTTACCCTGCCTGCCTGGTTGGCTAGTCCTGTGCTGTGGGTGACTGAAGACCCTAAGCCTGCATCCCAAATGGCAGCCTATTCCATAGGCCCTGGTCAAAAGTAGTGCACTATACAGGGAATAGGATGGGATTTGAGACACAACCAAAGCCTGCATCCTCACACCGTAAAGACTCCTTCAGTGTTTTCAGTTTTTCCTTTTTATTCCTCTCCGCTTGCTGTGTGTCTGTGTGACTGTGTGTCTGGGACAGCCACTATTGAAATGCAAATGGTTGTGCAGTATCCAATAGCAGGGCGGATCTCAGGGATAGGAGGGAGAGACTGCTTGACAGCTTTGTTCAAAATCACAATGTTTTCCCCCCTTTGTATCTCTCTCCTCTCTCTCTCTCTCTCTCTCTCTCTCTCCCTCTCTTTCTCTTTTTTCTTTCTCTCTCTCTGGGTATATTATCTCACTGTGTTTCTGTCTCACCAACACAGACACACACATTATCTCCGCGCCCTACATGCGCCAAAAAACATGTTAGGAGTTTAGACTGACTCATACCACACACACACAGACACACACACATACAGTACACTCGATGTCACACGCATACACTCGACGCAGACACAAACATGCGTTACTTCATCTGAGTTCCTGTCGCTACACACAGATGAAAGCGTGGCACAGAGAATGACACTCCAACAAGTGAATTCCACTGAAGTGTTCACTGAATACTGATTGGATGGTTGGCCTGGGCTCCCTGTCTCTAATTATAACTGCAAAGAGGATGAGAAGGTTCCAGAAGTAGTGCTACTGTCCACTCCATTCACTGTCACAATGACCCTGCTGTACTATCATCTCTCTCAGCTCTGGTCCTGCTGATGATAACACGGATCAATGAAACCTACTGTAAATGAATCAGGCTCCGTCAGACTCAACTCTTTCATCACCCTCATTCATTTCATTTTCTCTCTTTTTCCTTCGGGCTGGCATCTCAAATTGGCGGTTCACCGGGATCAACAAGAGAATCATTGCTCAAAACTCAATTTACCACAATGTCTCACTCTCACTTCCTGTCTTCCTTTCACAGCTTCTGCTGGGCTGACACGCCCTTCCAGTAGTCAAGGATGTCGTGGAGGTCCTCCCCTTTGGCGAACTGCACCTTCTTCCTTAAGGCGTTCCCGGCCGTGACGTAGCACGACTCATCCCGCTGGCCCTTCCTGTAGGGCCGGAACCTCTCCCAGATCCTCAGGGAGCTCTCTGAGGAATACTCAGGGCTGGAGGAGTACCCAGAGTAGTTTTGGTGGCGGGAAGGTGAGAGCTGCGAGTAGGAGGCGGCGTCACGGCGGGAGCGGGTCAGGGGCTTGAGGAAGGAGGCCCTCTGGTGCGGCGAACCCTGGTGGGAGCCCTCGTAGTACAGGGCCGGGACGGAGTGGCGGTGCTCTGAGCAGTGGTAGTCCTCCTGCTGACCCTGCCCCTGTCCCTGTCCCTGCTGCTGCTGCTGTTGCTGCTGGTGGTGCTGGTGATGCTGGTTGGTAATACCATCAACACCACCACCACCTCCACTACCACACCCACCACCACCCCCACCTCCTCCCCCGCCGCTCCCCACCAGAGGCAGCCGCTCCAGGGGCTCTCCACACCCCACGGGGCTGCCTCTCTCTCCTGTGTACTGCTGGCAGGGGTCTGGGCTGCGGGGCTCGTGGACGTCCAGGCTGTAGACCCGGCCTCCTCCTCCGGTCCCTCGCTCCCGGTCACGTCCCATGGAGTTGCAGGACGAGGTACTGCACTGCTTCTTCACGGTGCTGATCACCACCGCAGCATCAGCGCTCATCTGCTTCTGGATGGGGCGCACAGCGGACGCAGGGGGAGGGGGCCGGTAGGGGGGCGACACAAACCCCCCGCCGCTGATCCCCGGACGCTCCGAGAGAGGGACGGAGAAGGGGAGCGGCGGTGGAGGGGGGATCTTGGTGGTAGGGGAGGGCAGGCCGGGGCAGGTCTCATTGACGCCAGGGGAGAGGGGGATGAGGCCACGGGTCAAGGAGGAAGTGTTAGGTGGGCGGCGGGAGGTGGGGGTAGGAGGTGGCGGTGGTGGTGGAAGAGGCGGTGGAGGAGGCGGCGCATGACAGAGTCCAGCTTCAGGCGCGATGCAGTTATTGATGATCTGGTTGGACCTTATCCACCTCCATGGCGATGGTGGAGATCTCCGAGCCGAGGCCTGCCCGCGGGTCGTCCGAATCCTCCCCAAAGTCCGTCCCGTCCTCCTCTCAGATCCTCATCCCTCATCCTCCCGTCCTCCTCCAATCCCTCCATCTCTCATCACCCCGTCCGTCCCACGTCCATGAAGTTGCCTTTGCTGGTCAGGGGCATGGCTCGGAGAAGGCCGTGGCCATCTTATCCTGAGGGATGGAGGAGAGTCTAGATGAAGAGGTGTTGGCGGAGTGGAGCATGCCCGAGGAGGAGGAGGCAGACATAGGCAGCTTGCCCCCGTGCGTGTGGTGCTGGTACTGGTGGTGGCCCTGACCCTGGGCCTGCTCTTGGAGCTTCTGCACCGCAGACGGGTCGCTCCCACGGCCGCCGCCACGTCCGGACCATACCTCATTTCTAGAATCGTCTTCTTCACACAGATGGATTCTGCTTCTCCCTCATGCCTCCTCTTCTTCCCTCAGACAATAGTAGATGAGGCCCAGGATGCAGAGCATCCCTAAGAGGCAGCCCACAATGGTCAATATGTAGTGGGTTGTGGTAGAAGGTTTTGGCGGCATGTCGTCAGGGTTCTGGGCTCGGGTGGAGAACTGGAGGCAGGTGTGGTTGTAGCGCTGGGGAGATCCGGATGGAGGCCACGCAGAAGGTGTAGTTGGTGTGTGGCTTCAGCTTGTTCAGCGTGATCATCTCCTTTTTGAGCTTCAGGTTCATTACGCGCAGAGACAAAGGTGTTGTTGTACTGCACCAGGATGCACATCTTGCTGTAAGGTCTGGGGATCTGGACCATGATAGAGGCCGTGAAGAGGGACACGTGGTGGAGCTTGATGCTGGGGCTGAAGCTGCTCCGTGGAGGAAGACGAGGTGGTGGGCTGGTGGTAACCCACGCGGTCAAACATGTCCGGGCCCATTCCGGAGGAATCTGAGTCCGCGGGAGAGACGTCATCCCAGGGATGAAGATCCCGTCCCGGCAGACAGAGGACAGAATCGTCCGAGCGCCATTCAGCCCGACGTTGCCAGACGCCAATGGGACTCAGGAGTGGGTAGCCAAACATCTCCCTGGGGGTCTCGCACTGCAGCCGGTCGGAGGTGTGTGTGACGCTAATAAGGCCTCCAGCCAGGTGAGGAAGTTGTACAAGTCACAGCCACAGTGGAAGGGGTTCCCAGCCAGCTCACACACCATGAGGTGGTTCAAAATGGTAAAGGTGGACGGTTCGAGGCGGGAACCAGCTTATTGGACGACAGGTCAATGCTGTGAGACTGAGGCACTCATCCAATGCATTGTTGCCAATGACCTTGATGAGAACGGAGAGAGACAGAAAGCAATATATTTTTAAAAAATCTGAACCATGTTGTACATACAGAAAATATAATTTATCTTTAGTAAATAGTAGCACTGAAATACTTTAAAACTACATAAATAAACTAAATTAACCAATGCCACACCTCTATGAGGTTGTGCTGGAGGAAGAGGCACTGCAGCCGTCCCAGGCCCCCTCATCATGGCTCTGTCAGGTTGGTCAGCTTGTTGTAGCCCAGCTGGAGGACCTAGGAGAGAACCACAAGGATTACGCCAAGATTGAATCAATCAATCAATCCTCCCACCCACCCACCCACCCACTCCACCCTCCACCAATCCATCCACCAACCCACCACCCAGTGTACCTGTAGATTGGCCTGTTGAGCGAAGGCCCCATCCTCGATGTAGGAGATCTCGTTCTTGGTGAGGTTGAGGTCCGTGAGGTTGGTGAAGCGGTACATGGAGGTGTAGGGGATCATCTTGAGCTTGTTCTCGTTGAGCCTCAGGTCGTGGACCGTATTATTGATGTGTTGGGGGATGGTCCGTATGGAGGCTGGTTCTGGCTGCAGATGGCTAGCCACATCGTAGCCCCTTGTCCCCCTCGATCAGCCAGCAGTCCCCCAGACCAGGCTCGGGAGGTGGAGGAAGAGGAGGAGAGAGGGAAGGATGAGGAGGATGGGGGTGGATGGAGAGGAGGTGGAGAGGAGGAGGAGGAGGAGGAGGAGTGAGTGCGAAGCCTGCGATGCATGATGATGGAGGAAGGAGGAGGAGGACGAATGAAGAGGGAGGTGTTGTTAAGATGGAGGAAACGTGGGATTGAAATAAGGGATGGAGAGGTTTTAAAGGAGAAAGAGCGTGGGGGATGGACTGGGGTAAAGCTAGGTTGTCCTCAGAAAGGGGAGAGGGGTTTAGCTGGGTGTAGAAAAAGAGGGAGGGGCTTCACAGCAGTCACAGCTGTATGGTCGTCATGGTGATTAGCAGAGTCGCCATGTCTTGTCACTTCCTGTTGGACTGCCGTGGTGAGTGAAACAGCTATTCCTCATACTCTTACTCTCTACGATGGGAGGTCTTGTGGATTGATTGGTTAGGAAGTAACAGGATCTGCTGGAGAGACGTGAGTCTGTGGAAGAGAAGAGAGGAAAACCGTGAGGCAACAATAGAGTGGCAAATGACAATAATAACATGGAATGTACATGGACTGTAGCAAACAATATAGAACACAAAAGGCTAGTGTTGCATACAGATGGAGTTTCTTCATTTGAGCACCCTGTTGCA